>NC_133533.1:99701544-99840630 GCF_048544455.1 Silene latifolia | reverse complement strand
AGGAAAGATGATTAGTTTGCCAAATGGTGATAAGGCAAAGATTGAAGGGATTCGTGAGGTGAAGGTAAGACTTCATGATGGCCAAGTTAGAAGGTTTGGTGATGTTAGATACATATCAAAAATTATTAGAAATTTAATCTCATTGGGTAGATTAGATGGATTGGGTTGTACCATTCATGTTAAGAATGGTGTTTTGGAGGTCATTAAAAAGAGTAAGGTGATTCTCAAGGGTATAAAAAGTAAAACTAACTTATTAACATTTGATAGAAGAAGTGTTGAAGATGGGTTAGTTCAAGGGGAGACACACTCAAGTGAAGGGGAGGTGCTTCCAAGTAAAGGTTGGGTCACTCCGTTCGATGATTGACAAGTTCAAAGTAATGTTGGGCTTAAGGGGAGGTTTGTTGGGTAGTAACCCCAACATTGTTGAATGAGACTTAAGACTAGTAACATATCGAGTCTTTATGTTTAAATATGTTTAAGTTACTACTCTCTCCTATTCACTATAATCTTCCATTTATTTGTGGGCACAAAATTTAAGAAAAGATATAAAATAGGAGTAAAAGGGTTAGGTGAGGTTGTAACACCCCCATACACTAAGTGCCTTACCAGGACCACTTAATGCATGTGAATGCTACCATCTCGATTACCCAAGGCAATGTATATCAAATAGACAATAAAGAAACGTACTTTATTAAGTAATTTAAAGTGATACATGTCCAACACCAAAACTGTTAAAAAAAATACAATTGTTTCCCAAAAATGTCAAACCAACTAAAGTAAATAAATGTTTAAGACACAGCGGAAGATTTCTAGACATCTCGTGACAACTCAACCCAGCTATCCCATGCGCGTCCATCTCATACCTGCTCGATAACTGCTCACCACTCCCGAATGGATCACCACAGTTTTCAAAACATTTAAACGAGGTTAGTTACTGATTACACAAAAACAATACAACAGAAACAATACACAATTATCCAATATCTATCATAACTCCACACACCTGATTACACACTAAAGTGTGTAGTCCCGTCAGAATACTCATCGCAACAAATATTCCACACCGCCAGTGGGGGACCGCAGCTATTCTCACCTAAGCCCCGCTCATCTCATCCGAGCGATAACCCATGTTCCTTAATGTGCACATCATCTCTGTGGCGGGTGTTAGAAATCTAGATCTCTTTACTCAACATATTCATATATGTTATAATTTTAATTTAGTCATAAAATTAAAAGGTGATCTTATGCATGCAAATAAAATATAATTAAAGAAGAAATCATCATCTCACATTGATATTTCGGATCAAAGGGCACAAGAGAGTTCTCCTACTCTCTTGTTCTTGAGCTTTCCTTAATTGGATGAACAAGGATTCAAGAAGAGAATCCCTCCCAAAAGTATTATACCCAAGATAACAACTTAATAAAATTAATATTATTATTACTAGAATAATACTAATTTTTGTATAAAAATTGACCCAAAATATTATTTGGTCTCTCAATAAAACCGGTTAAGAGAGAGGGAGGAGAAGGAAGATTTTATCTTTCTAAAACTTCTTATTTTAGATGAATGAATAATGATATGATACACTAGTGTTTTAATGTAGTGTATAAGATAAATTATAGAGCAAAAACCCTTGGCTTTGCTCTTTGAAAAATCGGGTAAGGGGGGAAGGAAAAGGGACCAATGCATACACTAGGAGGTCTTCACAAAAGCAAGTAGTGTTGCATGGCTATGTTTAGTAGGAAATGATTATGTTTACCACTAACATAATCAACACAATATATGCCTAATCCTCTCCTTAATTTCGGTACATATAGATAAAATGGACTCCATTTTATTTTTGTCAATTTGTCACATGTCACATGTCACATAAAATTGTTATGTATTTTTAACATATTAAAAATCAACGCATTAATAAAAATACGTCATATACAAAATCGACTTAGTAATTCATAATTACTTGTACCAAAATATTTTACCAAATATAAATCACAACATCTTGTATTTATAATAATTCATTCATTCAAATGCAATTGTTTCCTTAAACAATAATTTCATCTAAGTAATAAAACAATTTGATTACTTAGACCGTATCTTATTTAATCAAATTCCAATGAGACACGTAAATTTTACTTCCAAAATCGTCCGTCAATTTTAAGTAATTTAATTTACCCGTATCGTCATACGATCAATTAAATGATCAATTAAGAGTGTTACCCTTTAGGTATGACCTAAGGGGATCAATCTGTCACCACCGTCTCACGACAAGAATGTCAAACTCTAGTCAGCCAATCATTACCGATATGTGTGGACCAGTTGACAGTAAAAAAACTTCCCAATTGTATTCTTTAAAATGAGACTTAAACATGTGATCATCATGATCAACAGTTGTGATCGCATTATTGTCGGAGGACACATATTCCAACAATCTCCCACTTGTTCTCGACAAGTGTGCGTCACCAATTCTCTTGTCCTATTATTATCTCCCACTCAATGCAAGGTGTCTTTCAGGTCGTACTTGCAAGTGATCATATCGAGAGTGGTTTCCTCGATCTGGAGAATAACTGATTGACCGGATTTATCCACCATGGATATATTCCGAGCGTGGCCACGCATTTCCAGTTCATTACTCCTCCAGTGGCCCTGAGATATTGTTATAACCCTGACTAGGGGTATACAATTCCTATCACACTCATTCCCTTCGACTAGCCACAGCCATCATAACCCAAAATATGCCCATTTGACCCCATTTACGAAGGTCGTAGTAACACAAATCAAAGTTAATCTGAAACTGTGCCATCTTAGGCGAATAGTCTTTAGTCAAAAGAATCGACTCATTAGAATACTATAGTAGCTCTCGCCACGACCAGGCTATATAAATTTGCCAGAACTCTATAAGCGGTCATAAGGCCCGACAAAGTGTTCCTAACAGTCTGCCTATGTGATCGACTAGTCATTCTCATATGACTCTATGGCACTTGAACTTGCCATCAATCGCATCACATTCTAGTCACTTCGAGACGTCACCTCATGTAAGTAACTATGGGCGAATACAATGCTAATCCGTGTTCACTTTAACGGGGTTCAATTGTCTCTACAACCCGTTTGGATGTAACAAAGTATAAGGTGAGTTAATAATAACTCAAACGACAAATGTCGACATCACATTCGGGTAGTCAATACCATATTACAACCTTGTGATGCATGTCGTAAGTGTGTAAACACTTGTTGATTGTAATAGAAGTTTAACATACCACGTGTCCATGTGTTCAAACTTCTTATAATCGCATTTTCCTTTACGTTCATGTTATCTCTCATAGCATGAACCTTACCAAGTACACATATGGGTTCCCAACCTCGGATTGGGTTCTTTATCTTGAAAGAACTTTCCTGTCGATTATCACATAACCAATGAATTTGCGGTGAATGATTCAACTTGCACTGATCAAGTACACCATCCACTCATAATGCACTAGGTAAATGTTTTGTATAGTCTTACAACAATTTGTCAAGAAGATTAGCCTAGCACTTGTCACAAGTCCTAGCAAATTAGGAAATACTAGTTTTGAGTAACTTCTTACTTTAACTAAGTACTTTTCCAAAATTCTAATTTCTCCTTTTAGCTGAAAAACTTAGGATTATCATAAATCCTTACGCGTGTTCGGATTTTCTTTAATATGTGCAACCTCTTGACACATAACAGAGTGTTCCGTCCAACACTGAAATCGCTCATCGGATTCTCCTCGAGAATACATGACGATTCTTTTATGGCTTGCCAATGAATCATCATGCTCTTATACATATGATTTATTATTGGACATGTGCATGATTATTCTAATGGCGGAAACATTAGTAACCTATAATCATGTCATCAACTATACTTAAGTTCAATGAATGACCATGACTGCTTATGGTAATTCCATTTTCATCGATATGAATAACCTACGTTTCTTGTTGATTTGATGCGTATATCTCAATACTTATCCAACATCTCATGATGTGATTGGATTCATCATAGTCCATTTTTCATCCAGAATTGAAAACTCAAATACTTTTTTGTGAAAGAATAGTATTAGCTCGTCATTCCCAATGAGTAATGAGTTATAAACCTTTACAGGATGATTGCTTCCACTAAATTTCATGTTTTCACATGATAATTTCTAAACTCCCATTTAATTCCAGATGTTTCGTAATTGACTACTCAATTGAAACATTTCAAGAATTGAGATTTGTTGCTTTGCTAAGTTATTGAGATAAAACCATATATGTTCCCATCATATCCTTTCAAAATACCAATTTTGAAGTGGTCTCATCTTATCCTTATGGAAAGAGATTTTAATCTCTAACTCATTCATATCATAACGATGAGTAGCAATGTCATTATTTAAATATGAATAATATTTAATACACATCCTTCAAAATACCCTTTTCGGAAGGAGGTTTAACCAATTCATTTTCATAATGAGGTTAAGTAATGACATTAGCGTGGTTAATACTTAACTTAGCTATTGAGGATATCGGTATATCAATCCTTGCAACTTCTAGTCATAAATATCATTTATTTTCAAGGATGTAACTTTGATTCATTTAGGCTCTTAAGTAAATATCAATGTTGAAACTATTGGTCAAAATTTATCATAAACTAGTCAAAACTCTTGTTAAGACTTTACATTAGTCATACATTAGTCATTTTTCTTCCAAAACTTTCTTTTGGTCTCCTCGTGTAGTTATCTTGAGAAAAATTCTTTTCATTACTTCACTTGGTCTATTTTGTCATGTAGATCTATTCGAGACCATAGATCTCATCTATTGGGCATACTATATAAATAGATATACCTTTATTCAAATCATTCTCCCTTGCGTAGATCTCATTTACACAAGTACACAAATTTATCTTGGTGTTGTGTCCTCATTTTTCTCCCACTCTATCTTTATAATAAATACACTAGAGATTCAAAGATAGCATATGAGACACAAATATGATTTTTGAAGTATAAGGAGGACTATCTCATAGGTTGACTAATTGTTTTAGATTTTGTAAGTGTACTTGGTGATTAACTTTCCTTTAAGAGAGTTCATTAACTCAATATCACTTTGTAAATGATCATACACAAGTCTTTTGCTTGTGGTCATATAATGAATCCCATCATTATAGTTGTCTATTAGATCACTTTAAGTGAATAATCATATGTTTTTATGAGCAAGCGGATAAAGACGAATTTTAGAACAAGGATAAAAACGATAAAACGGGTGACTTGGGTTGCAAACCAAGCCACCATATCCAAAATACATTTCCATGTCGAACACGGAAATCAAAAGGTTCTAAAATCCGAAACATAATTAAAATAAGACAATAAAAAGCGAAGCTTCATGGAAGCTATTTCTAGCTTCTCGATGGTTTCTCAAGCTTGCTTTTCTTTTCCTTTGTCCTTGCTTGGTGGAGGCCCTATTTACAATAAAAAGGGGATACATTATCACAACTTTGTATCACAATACCATAGTTGAATTAGAAACATAAAAGAAAGGATAGTCATTTACCTACTGGAGTGATCTTTCCAGCCTTAATATCACCAAGGTATTTGGAACAATTTCTTTTCCAATGTCCAACACAATTACAATAATGGCATTTATCAAGAGGACCCTTCTTGATCTTGGAGGTGCTAGCTTCATAAGTCTTAGCTTTGGTGAAAGTGGGAGCTTGCTTCTTACCCTTCTTCCCATTCTTCTTGAACTTCCCCTTACTTTTGGTGCTAATGTTAAGCACATCCTTAGGTGGGTTAACATTTAACCCCATGTCTCTTTCGGCTTGCACAAGTAACTTGTGCAACTCTTCAAGAGACACGTCCTTGTCTTGCATGTTAAAATTCACCCGGAATTGAACATACGCTTTGACCTTGGATAAGGAGTGTAGAATCCTATCTACAATGAGTTCTTTGGGGATTTCAACCTTTTGAATCTTCAAGGTCTCGACTAGCTCCATTAATTTGAGCACATGAGGGCTAACCTTTTGGCCCTCTTTGAAGTCGAGATCAAAGAATGCCGCGGCCGCCTCATATTGGACGATCCGCGGAGTTTGTGAAAACATTGTCACAAGCTTGGAATAAATTTCATTAGCGGTGCCCATTTTAAAGGCTCTCCTTTGGAGATCCGCCTCCATCGCAAAGATCAACACATTTTTCATTTTGGCAGACTCCTTATGGTAAGCCTCATATGCTTCCCTAGTGGCGGCGGTCGACCTAGTATTAGGTTCGGGTGGAAAGGCCTCGGTGAGGTAACGAAGCTTGTCGTCACCTTGGCCGGCTAATTTGAGTTGGGCATCCCAATCGGAGAAATTTGACCCATTCTTTTCAAGTTTACATCGATCCATAAAGGATCGGAGCCATGAAGTATTAGTGAGAGGCGTGGCGTTGGTGTTTGGATTTGCCATTTGATATGAGAAATAAGAGCGGTCTACAAAACAAAATATAGAAGGAATAAAACATATGTCGTTTTAATAATAATACTCGTAAAAAATTAATTTAAACAAGTTTTTATTGCATTTTTCTAGTGACCTCTACCCAACTAGATAAATGATTCCAAGATCCAAATTCATATTAACTTGGGCACGGTAGGGCCGATTCATCCCTTATCAATATAACTCGGTGGATTAACGCTTTAATCGATTCTACTTTTAGAACTCTTGGTCGATAAAATTACATTAACATTTATCTTTAGCCCGGAACACATGCGACTACGGTCACGAATACTTCCGTTGAGCTCAATCCAAATTTCGAATATCTGTCCATGATCCAAATTCACATCAACTTGGGCACGGTAGGGCCGATTCATCCCTTATCAACATGAATTCGGTGGATAGACATTTATCACCCACTTCCCCTACGTAACAAGGTTTGTACCCCGGTAGGGCCGAGTGCACTCCCTCGCGAAATAGGTTTTCATGGTTTCTACTATTTGGTAAGGCTAAGTCTCAATTGTTTATTTTAGCGAGAGGTCATGTCAATTTATTATCTATCACGTTTTAAGTGAACTAAAGCGGTGAACTATGATAATTGTATTTGACACGGTCGATTAACTCGATTAAATGATGATGCATGTTTTAGTTATGGCGATTTAGCGATGCATGCGACATATAAATAAAATGCAAAGTATAAAAATAAATCTTAGTATGGCCTTCCTAAAATAGAAAATCTAATTAACTATTACATATTCGGAAACCAACTCCATTGGTCCCTTGAACTTCGGTTATGGCACGTATCTCGAGGGAACACCGTCTTTATGTATCGCCTTCTTGTGGACACCGTCTTCAAGGAACTCCGGAATAATTAAATTACATAACAAATTACATAACTTCCTATTATACAATTGTAATTAAAATAAAATAAATCTACTAAATTACAAAACGGTGATACGAGATCACAATAAATTACAACCGAATCGATATTCCCATACATTTCGGGTAATACCAATTAAAAACTAAGGCCATACTAAGTAAAATTACATAATTCAAAAATTACATAAAATAAAATTATGACAATCATAAATAAAATGCAGCATTATAATATGTATGAACATGCCCGATTTTATGCTAAATCGCCTTTAAGTAGCCAATATCGTATATTTAACGGTTTTTACGGATTTGCGTGATTCAACCTTTTAAAAATGACAATAAATTACATAAAATCACATTTATGCACAAGTTAATTATCCTAACTTCTTAGGACTCAAAAATTAGTCTCCACTAGCTATTTGACCATAATTAACTCATATTTCTTAAAATTGTTCATTAATGGACCTAAAATTACAATAAAAAGCTATAAACTTCAAATAAATCACAAAAATTCCAAATAAATTCAAAATTTGAAATTTAAACTTATGAACATTCTGGAAAAATACCATGACACTCATAATGTTCAAAAACTTAGGTTAAAATTTCGTAAAATTATCGGAAAAACCACGTTGCGGTTTATCGGATTTATCAATAATAATCATAAAAACATGAGAAAAATTATATTCATCAACTTTTAAATTTTAGATCTGAAACAGATAATAAAATACAACATGTGACGTTTTTTCTTAGTCATGGAGTATGTTTTAGGAATTTTTCACTAATTAAGTTACTATTTATGCTATTTTTCATCAAAAAATCATAAATCATGCATAAAGACTTCAATATAGCCTATTATTTTACACACATCTTGTAAAATTGCATATGACAACATACTAAATTTCTATGACCAGATTCGAAATTTATCTCATATTAACCTAATTTTCATCTAAATCCGATTTTAAACATGAAAAATCCATATTTCGAAAAAAAAAACTCCAAAAATTCTGAAAATTTACAGGTCATCTAAAAATAAAACATGCGATAACATATCCAAAAATCACTGGAAAACACGAAGTTTAGTCCGAAAATGACATTTTAGTCATAAAATCATATTTTTAATGCCATTATTATATAAGATGAACAATAAAAATCCATAAATTAACCAAAATATCCTAAAAACATTTTAGGACCAGAAACTTTATCATGCATAAATTTATTTCGTGATATATCATAATAACACAAATTTACAAGTTTTATATGTTAATCGTATAACTCGGAAAAACCATAACCGATTTGCATGCAAACAACCAAGGCTCTTGATACCGCTTGTTAGAAATCTAGATCTCTTTACTCAACATGTTCATATATGTTATAATTTTAATTTAGTCATAAAATTAAAAGGTGATCTTATGCATGCAAACAAAATATAATTAAAGAAGAAATCATCATCTCACATTGATATTTCGGATCAAAGGGCACAAGAGAGTTCTCCTACTCTCTTGTTCTTGAGTTTTCCTTAATTGGATGAACAAGGATTCAAGAAGAGAATCCCTCCCAAAAGTATTATACCCAAGATAACAACTTAATAAAATTAATATTATTATTACTAGAATAATACTAATTTTTGTATAAAAATTGACCTAAAATATTATTTGGTCTCTCAATAAAACCGATTAAGAGAGAGGGAAGAGAAGGAAGATTTTATCTTTCTAAAACTTCTTATTTTAGATGAATGAATAATGATATGATACACTAGTGTTTTAATGTAGTGTATAAGATAAATTATAGAGCAAAAACCCTTGGCTTTGCTCTTTGAAAAACCGGGTAAGGGGGGAAGGAAAAGGGACCAATGCATGCACTAGGAGGTCTTCACAAAAGCAAGTAGTGTTGCATGGCTATGTTTAGTAGGAAATGATTATGTTTACCACTAACATAATCAACACAATATATGCCTAATCCTCTCCTTAATTTCGGTATATATAGATAAAATGGACTCCATTTTATTTTTGTCAAATTGTCAATTTGTCACATGTCACATGTCACATAAAATTGTTATGTATTTTTAACATATTAAAAATCAACGCATTAATAAAAATACGTCATATACAAAATCGACTTAGTAATTCATAATTACTTGTACCAAAATATTTTACCAAATATAAATCACAACATCTTGTATTTATAATAATTCATTCATTCAAATGCAATTGTTTCCTTAAACAATAATTTCATCTAAGTAATAAAACAATTTGATTACTTAGACCGTATCTTATTTAATCAAATTCCAATGAGACACGTAAATTTTACTTCCAAATCGTCCGTCAATTTTAAGTAATTTAATTGACCCGTATCGTCATACGATCAATTAAATGATCAATTAAGAGTGTTACCCTTTAGGTATGACCTAAGGGGATCAACTGGTCACCACCGTCTCACGACAGTAATGTCAAACTCTAGTCAGCCAATCATTACCGATATGTGTGGACCAGTTGACAGTAAAAAAAACTTCCCAATTGTATTCTTTAAAATGAGACTTAAACATGTGATCATCATGATCAACAGTTGTGATCGCATTATTGTCGGAGGACACATATTCTAACAGCGGGTTCCACAGAGGGCGAATCAAGGGCGTGAAGTCACTCCCGCAAGTGACTCCACTCAGCCGAGGACGCACCTCGAGAACCACAAACAAACAATCACAACCAACTACATTATACAACAACAATCACCAATTACCAATTCCGATACGATATGAATCAACAACAATAATCAACCATCAACAATACTATGTAAACAATAACCGAGTAGGGAAACCCCACCTGGAAAAGCAATCACCAATACCGTCACAATAGCGAATCAACAAAGTTCCTTTGTGAAATCACCTCTTATCAAATAAACAATCATACAATTACCATATAATAAACACAATACTCCCAAAACCTCCAATTTACCCAATTAGGGTTTTAAACAAAATCAACGAAATAATATAAAAACTATACAAGGACCTTACCCTCGACACGACGAACTCAACGCGTAAAGAACACGACGATCTGACAACCTTAGCCCTTGGGATTTGATAGTAACGCGACGAACGAAGACAACGCAACTTCTTTTCTCTCTTGAAAGGTTTTTAGAAAAGATACAAATGAAGAAAGTGACGGAAAGCTTAATATATCAATCACGCGTTACTAACAAAACCCGACTAAAACAACGCGCAAAAGTAACTTACTCGATCGAGTAAGTAACTTAATCGATCGAGTGAACCTTACTCGATCGAGTCCCCAACTTACTCGATCGAGTACCCTTCAGCAGAACACTGTTTCGTAAACCAAACTTACTTACTCGACAGAGTAAGTCCCACTCGATAGAGTATCCAAAGACATAGAAAACCGCAGTATTACAGTCTTCCCTCCTTAAAAGGAACTTCGTCCTAGAATTTCAACCCATACTCAAAACAAATATACTAACTCAATCAAGACACAACAACGCAACTAAGAACTCAAAACAAAACCCCAACCTATAAAACATGAACTCTTAACACCAACTCCACCAACTATGCATACCTCCACAACATGGCACACGATATCGTATCAACTATATTATAGTCTCTCTCGACACTAACTCCATACACTACCAAATACCATCCACAAATGCCACTAGCTCCGTCTCACTAACATATTATCCATTAGAAAATCCAATATCAAGACACTCATAAACATCAAACGGAATGTAACATTCTACCACCCTAAAAAGGAACTTCGTCCTCGAAGTTTACTCCCACTCATAACATCATCATCCAACTGTCAACACTATCGAACTCATAAATAATCATCATCCAACTGTCAATACTATCGAATTATTCTCACACTCCTAAACTATAGGGTAATATCCGTATAAAACCCATAAATAGAAGGATTATAACGCAAATTTTATACGTGATTTATAGTCATAAACGAAAAAAAACAATGAAACGATAAAGATTAAGTAATAACCTCCGGTCCTAGTGCAAAATGGCAATGAGAGATCAAAGTAGATCTCCTCCTAAATGATGCACCCAAGATTGTCCGAGAAATGCCCTTGTGCTAGAATGAATCCTCTAATTTTGAGAGGATCGTTTTGTGAGTTTTCGTTGGATGAGAGATCCGAATTTTGAGAGGCAATTTTCTCAAAACCCTAAAAATGTTTTGCAAACGAATTAGGTTACCAGTGAGGAGAGGCTCTCCTTTTGTCTCCTCTAATTCGGCCAAACCGAGACCACCAAGGGGAAGTGGGCTTCCACTTCCTCTTAGTTTTAACTCATGGTCCTAAGGTTCGTTAAATTCTAAATGTATATGACACGGTTTTTATTATAAATCGTCATCGGTTATCGGATATTAAAGCATCAACTAATACCACGGATTAGTTGAATTATTAATACATGTCCGACAAAGACAATATCGTATAATTAATTTATCCAATATACATTAATCAAATATAAATCGCTTATATTTAATTTTACGAATTAACCGCTTAATTCGTCTTAGCCATTTTTATTTAATCCGTATTAAATAAAATATCTCAACATCACATTTTGACTAATTATTAGTCAAATAACTCAGACTAACTGGTTAGTCAAATTTGGCATCTACATGACTGTATTTTCATACCGTCACATCTCTCAAACGCATCCTATAGGTGTGACTTTTAGGGACCAGTTGATCACCGCCATCTGTATGACAATAACGTCAAACTTATCTATCAAGCCAACCATTATTGATAAACGTGGACCAAATGATTATGATACAAAAGTATACCCTTTGATCCTTTTAGAGATTTATAAGTCCTCGCACTAATCGTAAAGGACACCATCCCAACAAGCTCCCACTTGTCCGTACAAGTGCATGTGCAATGACGTTATCCGCACTAACTGGAGGACACAGCCCCAACAAACTCCCACTTGTCCGTACAAGTGTATGTGCGATAACCGATTCTCATATTCATTTAAAATTTCTCCCACTCAATGTAAAACAATTTGCAGATCCGGATCCGCAAAGGTCGTATTTTACAATCGATCTGTATCTAGAGTGGTTTCCCCGACTAGAGAGTAACTTAACTGATAAAACGAATCCGTATCCGAGCATGGCCATGCATTTCAGTTACAGCTCCTCGAGTGGCCCTGAGAAATATCGAGTACCTGATAAAGGCTGAATATTTCCTTCAACTCGACTCCTTCCGATCTAAGCACAAAGATGAAATGACCCGAGAAAAATCTACTTGGCCCCCTGTTACGGATGACCGTGAGAAAGAAACCAAAGTCACCCAAAATCTGCCTTAGTCTCAAGAGACAGTCGATAGTCAAAAGAATCGACTCTTAGGATCACCATGGAAGTCCTATCCACGACCGGGCAACGAATGTTATAAAACATTTAGGACTCCACGTCGATGTCACAATTGTGTCCTACGAGATATCCGTATAACTCGCCTCTGTGATTGGTCAGTCAACTGGTTGACTTATGGCTCGTTGAACCCACCATCAACCAACGTCACAAAATAATTGCCAGAGTTATCAGCTCATGTGGGCAATTAAGGACTAAAAATATAATGTTTGTTCAGTTCACTTTGTGGTGTTCAAAAATTATCGTACAATTCCACATGAAAAACAAAATATATAAATATCAAAACGATGATGTCGTATAGAGTACAAAAGAGAATGAATCTAATCCATAAAAGAGTACTACAACTTAGGAACACGTTTAATTCCCATGGAATTAACATGCCCTTCATGCTTATCTTGTCGTAATGGTTTAGTGAGAGGATCTGCTATGTTATCATCTGTAGCAATCTTTTCTATCACTACTTCCTTTTGCTCCACGTAATCTCGGATTAGATGAGCTTTCCGTTGTACATGTCTAGACTTGTTGCTAGACTTTGGCTCCTTAGCTTGGAAGATGGCACCACTATTGTCGCAATAGATGGTGATCGGGTCATTCGAACTAGGCACTACAGATAGTCCATGTAAGAATTGACGCATCCATATCGCTTCCTTTGTTGCTTCAGACGCGGCATAGTACTCGGACTCAGTCGTAGAATCTGCTGTAACAGTTTGTTTGGAACTCTTCCAGCTGACTGCAGCGCCATTAAGAGTAAAAACGAATCCAGACTGAGATTTGGAGTCATCTCGATCCGTTTGGAAGCTAGCATCTGCGTAACCGGTTGCGCATAGCTTTTGAGGGCCTCCATAAGTCATGCCCAATCTTTAGTCCTCCGTAGGTACTTAAGAATGTTCTTGACAGCCAGCCAATGTGATTCACCTGGATGCTGTTGGAATCGACTTGTCATACTAAATGCATATGCCACGTCGGGATGTGTGCATATCATGGCATACATGATTGATCCTATAGCCGAAGCATAAGGAATCCGTGTCATGTGCTCTTTCTCTTCCGGTGTCTCTGGTGCCTGAGACTTGCTCAAATGCACCCCTGGAGCCATAGGAAGAAACCCCTTCTTGGAGTTAGTCATGCAGAATCTCTCTAGGACTTTGTCTATGTAAGACTCCTGACTGAGAGATAACATCCGTCGTGATCTATCTCGATAGATACGGATGCCCAGAATTCTTTGTGCCTCACCCAGATCTTTCATCTGGAAATGGTTTTTCAACCATACTTTCACCGAAGTTAAGAGAGGTATGTCATTCCCAATCAGGAGTATGTCGTCAACATACAATATTAGGAAGACAATCTTGCTCCCACTCGACTTGATATATAGACATGGTTCCTCGACCGATCGAGTGAATCCATTTTCTTTTATCACTTGGTCGAAGCGATGATTCCAACTCCTTGATGCTTGCTTAAGTCCATAAATGGAACGCTTAAGCTTGCACACTTTCTTAGGATGTTCTGGATCGACGAAACCTTCGGGTTGTACCATGTACAACTCTTCCTCCAAAAAGCCGTTTAAGAAGGCCGTTTTCACATCCATTTGCCAAATTTCATAGTCTTGAAAAGCGGCAATCGCTAAGATAATCCGAATGGAACGTAACATGACTACGGGTGCGAAAATTTCATCGTAGTGCAAACCTGGCACTTGGGTGAAACCTTTAGCAACTAGTCGTGCTTTGTAGATATCTTGTTGACCTTCCACAGAATGCTTTATCTTGTAAAGCCATTTGCATTGAAGGGGACGAACCTTAGCAGGTAAGTCAACAAGATCCCATACGTTGTTCTCATACATGGAGTCCATCTCGGATTGCATGGCCTCAAGCCATAGCTTTGAGTCAGAACTAGTCATGGTACCTTTATAGGTTGCGGGTTCACTACTCGTTAAGAGTAGAACGTCATCTATGTCATGTTCCTCGACCATACCAATGTATCCATGCGGAGGAATAGAGACTCTTCCCGACCTCCTAGGTTCCTCAGGAATATTCACCGCAGCCGGGATTGAAGGAATTGATTCCTCCAATGATTGCTCGGTATTTGGTTCTGGAACCTCCGACAGGTCGAAGGTTCTATCACTCTTTGCATTCTCGAGAAATTCCTTCTCCAAGAATGTCGCACTAGCCACAACAAAAACACGTTGTTCGGTTGGCGAATAGAAGTAATGACCAAGTGTTCCTTTAGGATAACCTATAAAGTATGTCTTGACCGATCGCGGGCCGAGCTTATCCTCGTGTTTCCACTTGACATAAGCCTCGCAGCCCCAAACCCGTATAAAGGACAAGTAGGGACCGTTCCCTTCCATAGTTCATATGGAGTCTTGTCAACAAATGACTTTAGACGGACTTGATTAAGTATTAGAGCGGTGACAAAAGAGCATAACCCCATAATGAGTGAGGCAACACGGTGTGACTCATCATGGATCGAACCATATCAAGTAGTGTTCGATTTCTCCGTTCGACACACCATTCAATTGAGGTGTTCCAGGTGGAGTTAACGTAGGGCAATCCCACGCCTTTAAGGTGTTGATCAAACTCGTGAGAAAGATACTCGCCACCACGATCCGATCGCAGTGTTTTAATCTTTCTACCCAATAGGTTCTGTACCCTATTTTCGTATTCCTTGAATTTCTCAAAGGATTCACTTTTGTGCTTCATTAAGTAGACATAGCCATATCTACTTAAATCGTCCGTGAAAGTGATGAAATACCTATAGCCTTCTCGTGCGGTGATTGACATAGGACCACATACATCCGTGTGTATGAGTCCTAATAGGTCGGCAGCGCGCATTCCAACACCTTTGAAGGAAATACGAGTCATCTTACCGATGAGACATGATTCACACGTGCCAAATGATTGAAAATCAAAGGCCGAGATAGCTCCATTTTTGATGAGTTTGTTTTACGCGTTTCTCATTAATGTGTCCCATACTACGATGCCATAGATACATTTGATCTTTGTCACCAACCTTTAACCTTTTATTCATTACGTGTAATATTTCGGTGGTCTGATCTAAAACATAAATTCCGTTCATGGAGACCGCCTTGCCATAAATCATATCGTGTAATGAGAAAATGCAAGTATTATTCTCTATTACAAATGAAAACCAAGTTTGTCAAGTGCGAAATCAAATAATGTTTTTGGAAAGACTGGGTACATAATAGCGTTATATAAAAATAACTCAAATCCGCTAGGAAGTCGGATCACATATGTTCCCCTCGAGACGCGACCACTCGTGCTCCATTCCCGACACGCAGTCCACCTCACCCTTTACGAGGGGTTCGATGTTTGAGCCCCCGCACATGATTACACCGATGAGAACCACAACCAGTATCAAGTACCCAAGTTCCGTAACTTGCGTGGTTAATCTCAATCATATGAATAAAAGTAGAAGAAGAAGAAGACATACCAACAGGTTTAACACGACCCGCCTTTAAGTCCTCATGATAAACAGGACATGTACGCCTCCAATGCCCAGTCTTGTGGCAATGATGGCATTCCATTTTTTCATTCTTGCTCTTTTTGTCGCACCCGATGAGGTGCTCGACTCACCAGGCCCACTCTTACCTGAACCCGACTTTTTAAACTTCGGTTTGCCTCTTTAGGCCTCCGGCTGAACTTTGCCCTTACCCTTGCCCTTGTTTGACACAACGAGAACATCCCGTTTCATGCTCCCACTGAATTTCATGTCCTTCTCGGTGCATGTACGAGAAGGGAGTGCAGTTTATGGGGACTTTTCTTCAAATCATTCATATAGTAATTCGCTCTAAATTGCGAAAAACCATCGTGGAGTGAATGAAGCATGCGGTCAATCACGATGTTCTCGCTGATTTTACAATCAAGCGTCTCCAGGTTCTCGACATTCTCAATCATGCTGAGAATGTGTGGGCTAACCGGTTGGCCCTTCTGGAGTCTCGCATCAAAGAAGCGAGTGGTATGCTCATAGGTCACGATTCTCGGTGCTTTCGAGAATTCCTTGGTGAGCGTGGTGAAAATCTTGTTTGCACCTTGGGCTATGAAGCGTTTCTGCAACTTGGGTTCCATTGCAAAAATGATTACTGACACGTCTGTCGCGTACGTGTCAAAAATAAACCAACTGGTTCCAACTAACTAATATAGCTAGGGAAGTCGGGTCGAATCCACAGAGAGGTAGGAATTGTATGCTAAAACTAGGCTCGTCTAAGTAACCAAATTGGGGGTTTTTAAGTTGTGATTTCTAAACTAATAGAGTGAGGAAAAGAGAAATGAAAGGAAGGAGTTTAACAGATAAGAAGAATAGCTAAGACAACGGTTCACCATAATCATCCGGTCGAGTAATCTAGGTTCTAGGTTAATGCGGTACGGTCTAAGGGGTAGCGAACGTCACCTTTCGGTCCTTAATTCACCCTAAAGTGTAAACAGTTTAACTTTCGCCCTCGCTGCAATACTCTATTGTTTGCTACTAGTCTCCCTCTTCCAACCTTTCGGTCCAGGTCAAGGTCCACTAAGAATAAGGGTCTAATTGCGTCGACTCAATTAGGCAATTACAGTTATTTGTAGCATTTAAACAACAAAGACGGTACCGATATTAGCCTAGTGATTCGATTACTCTCCCTTCAAATCATGGATCCCCTATAGTCTTAGCATAGGAAATTAGCTACTCATAATTATCAAATTAACAATAACAATAACCAAATAATTAAGATTAAACATGACGAATAAACTAATTGATTGAACGATTAGCAAGCAAAGAGAGAAAAGGAATAAAAAAAACAATAAATACGATGAGGAAATAATTAAATTGATAATACCGAATCAAAGTGGCAAGGTAGAGAGTAGAATTTCCAATTAAACAGTGACAAAGTAACAGATGAAATGTACGTAGTCAAAGTGCTCGGAGTAACGTAGTGTTCTCCTCAGTCTTATACTGAAAATTGTCTTAAACCTAATCCATGGACTGAGTACAAAAGCCCATAAAAGATTAGGCGGAAAATAAACTAAAGGCACACGGAAACCCCTCGATCGAGTAAGATTATTACTCGATCGAAATCCAAGTCACTCGATCGAGCTAGGTCACCCTCTCGATCGAAAGCACCGCCACCGTCCTCCTCGATCGACTCCTTCATCTGGTCGATCGACCAGTCTTGAGTATGTACAGCATTCGATCGAGCACCAAAGTATTCGATCGAGCTATATAGGCGCATTCAGGACTTGAATTTCTTCCTTAACTCAGCTCATACGTCCTCCAAGTGTAAGATTCCTAAGCTCCGGCTCCTTATTTCCCATGAATGCATACAATTGGGACAATTAAGGCTCGATTTAGCTCCTCCTCGGTCAATTCCTGCAAATTACAATAAACGGACCAAAGTAGAATATTCGGGGGTATTTGTAGCCAGATGCTACATAAAAAGCACGGAAATGCGTGTAAAAATGAGGTGAAAACCTTATATAAAAGACACGCATCAAATCTCCCCAAACCAAACCTTTGCTTGTCCCCAAGCAAATATGAGTGCAACTAAGGGTAAACAATAGAACGGGACCAACGCATCAGCTACAAATCATCCAATAGAACCAATTTAATGCAACAAAATGACAAAGTGGCAACTGAAAAGTGCAAACGAGTTAAATTAATGTTTCAAGCTTACTGAACCGTCGACCTTGCAAGATTCAAAGATGTCGGACTCTCACGGGTCGCTCGTCACTCAAAATCAGGTAAAGGGTGAGTATATATGTGAAAGATAGGAAGGAGCAAGACGCTCACCTAACTCGACCTTTAAGAACATGCATGCGCTTAACATGAATAAAGTCTCTACAACCGTACATATGCATTCCAACCATACTAGTGACCAAGACACGTGCCGAGGACTTACATTTGGGTTAGTGAGGTAATGGGTAAGAAGGGGCTAAAATGAATTTGGATATGTGGGGTTAATAGCCAGGCTAGCAACAACGGATCCAAATATAGACTGCATCCCAACTTCGTACTCATAACAGCAAGATGAAACGGTGCAACATTATGCACTAGACTCACCAACCACCAAAAAATCGTCAACTCCCCATAAAATAAAAATAAGGCATGGGAGTGTGAAACATTGTGCGATTCTCATTCTTTTTCATTTTTTTTTTCAATTTGAATTTTTTTTTCTCTGTCTCTCTTTTCTTTTTCGCTTTCTCTTTTTTTTTTCTTTCATTTTCACAACTCAACACATTTTATTTCTTTCCTTCCCTTCAATTCTTCCACCATCTTCTGAAATCAGATGAAATAACCATATTGCAATAACACATTCCAAGAACTACTCGTTACTAGCTCAGCTAGGGTAGGAAATATTATAGAAAGTAGTTGATGGGCAAAAAGGCAATTTGGCTATGTGAGGCTCATGGGTAGAATGAAATAAAGGGGACTGCCTCTCCTAACACGTGTCACCATCCACAGACCGAATGCATACAGGTATTAAGAAGACTAGACTCATGCTTATGCAAATTAATGTTACATGTCTTAAAGAGAGTACTACTCACATTCTAAATGAAACCGGTCATGAATGTCACCAGTTTAATAAGCTCTAACCTCAGAATGTGTTGTAGCTTGCCGACATAGAGAATCAAGTCTATTCGTTCAGATAAAAGAGAAACAAAAACTCGTAGATTATGCACATAGTCATGCCAGCTAAATGTCAGGAGTATGCAGGGCTCACATAAGGATTCAAAGTAGCGTCAGTGTTCAACGTTCCGACTCAATTTAAACATGAAAATAGTGGAAATTTTTTTTGAATTTTATGATTTTTTGGAATTAATTAAAACAACAATGCATGCGGAAATAAATAAATTAAAACAGGCAAAAATGCAAGAAACATGCAGACACAGATATGGATGCATACCTCCCCAAACCAAACCGTACAATGCCCTCATTGTACCAAAAATAGGGAAAGAAATGCAAACTAAAAAGAAAAGGAGGAGTGGAGTCGGAAATCTTACAAAACGTCATATAGCGGGACCTCCCCAAACCGACCATGAACATGGGAGGTCAAGGAAAGTCAAACTGTAGCTTTGTAGACGTAAAAACAGCGGCTGGAGATCATAACTGCTCGATCGAGGGCCTAGAACAGATCGATCGAGTGAACAGGTGTAACGAAGGGATCGATCGACTGATAACCCACTCGATCGAGTAGGTCTGGTTATGGATCTGGTCGATCGAGGACATCATCCCTCGATCGAGTGGTAGCCGCGTCAGAAAGTGCTCGATCGAGCTCAACAACCCTTCGATCGAGTGCTTTTAGCCTGCAAAGGACGCATGAAAGCAAGGAAAGTACAGAAATTGTTCCAAAAGCAGCGTCTAAATGTTAACTTAAAGCTAAAGAAAAACAATTAAAACAGAAAAAACAAATAGTTCAACAAAAGCATAAATAAAACTGTCCGGGCTGCCTCCCGGAGAGCGCTGGTTTAAGAGGTCCCGCACGACCTTTCTGGTATCAAGTTACTGGCGCGTCGAGCTCGTCGAAGCGCAGGACTTCAACGCGGTTGTCCGCTTCACTCGCCTCATGGTAATGCTTCACGTATTGGCCATTCACCTTGAATCTGCGGCCCTCGGAGTCTTCAAGTTCCACGGATCCAAACTTAGTGACGGCTGTCACCGTATATGGACCACTCCACCTGGACTTGACTTGCCAGAAATAGTCTCAATCGGGCATTAAACAAAGAACACCTTCTCGCCCCACATGAAACTCCCGAGGTAGGATTCTCTTGTCATGCCATCTCTTCGTCTTTTCCTTGTAAATGCGCGAGTTATCATAGGCATTAAGCCTAAACTCCTCTAATTCATCTAGCTGCAAAAGACGATTCCGACCACACAATTTAGGATCATAATTAAGCTCACGAATTGCCCACCTAGCCTTACATTCCAACTCAACAGGTAAGTGACACGATTTCCCATAAACTAACCTATAAGGTGATGCACCAATTGGTGTCTTAAAGCGTTCTATAAGCCCATAATGTGTCATCTAGCTTAAGACTCCAGTCCTTCCGTGATTTAGAAACTACTTTAGACAAGATCTCTTTCAGCTCGCGATTAGAGACCTCTACGACCACTAGTTTGGGGATGATACCCCAAACCACGCCGTGTTGGACACCAACTCTAGGCATGGGAAGTGAGTTTCTTTTCCTTAAAATGCATCCCCCATCACTAATGACGACCCTAGGGACACCAAAGCGGGGGAATATGATCTTTTTGAACATCTTTATCACGGTCTTACCGTCACAATGAGGTGAAGCAATTGCCTCAACCCACTTTGACACATAGTCTACAGCTACTAAAATGTACCTTGCATACCTTTATCGGATGGGAACGGTCCTTGGAAATCGATGCCCCAGACATCGAAAACCTCAACCTCTAGGATGCCGTTTTGTGGCATCTCATGTCTCTTCGAAATGTTCCCCGATCGTTGGCATGCATCACAAGTGAAACAAAAGACTTGGCGTCGGCAAAAACAAAGAAGGCCAGAAAAACCAGACTGAAGTACCTTAGCCACGGTGCGCGATGGACCGTGGTGACCACCATATGAAGAGGAGTGACAGCCTTCCAGACTATTTTGGTCTCCCATCTGCGGAATACACCGTCTCAGTAGAGACCGTCTCGCACATTCCTTAAACAAGTAAGGATCATCCCGTATAAATCTTGTTTGGCGTTATAGAAAAACGCTTCTTCGGGAGGAAAGGTCGGGTGGCAGACTTGCCACGACAACGGTTAGCTATATCTGCATACCAGGGTTCCTGGTCAACAATAGACGATATAACAACAATTAAAGTATCGTCAGGAAAAGAATCATTAATAGGTAGAGAATCTTCCCCTTCTTGTCGCATCGATCGCGACAAGTGATCGCCTACAACGTTCTCGGCTCCTTTCTTGTCCTTGATCTCGCAAATCAAACTCCTAAAGAAGGAGTATCCATCTCGATGGCCGCGGTTTAGCCTCCTTCTTAGCAAGGAGATGCCTCAAAGCCGCATGGTCGGTAAAAAAATGACTTCTCGACCCAACTAAATAAGTACGAAACTTTTCTAAGGCATAAACTACGACTAAGAGCTCCTTCTCAGTGGTAGTGTACTTCACTTGAGCCTCATCCAGAGTTCGACTCGCATAGTAAATAGCATTCAAGGCTTTGTCTTTCCTCTGGCCTAGCACCGCTCCTAGTGCATAGTCACTCGCGTCGCACATGATCTCGAACGGCAAGTCCCATTGGGAGGTCAGTATGATCGGCGCGGAGACTAAGGCCTGCTTCAACTGTTAAAAGCGAGAAAGACAAGCATCGGTAAAAACAAAAGGGGCATCTTTAAGCAACAAATGTGTAAGTGGTTTAGCAATTTTGGAGAAATCCTTGATGAACCTACGATAAAAGCTAGCGTGACCAAGGAAGCTCCTCACCCCTTAACATTAACAGGAGGTGGTAATTGCTTAATCACTTCCACCTTTGCTTTGTCAACTTCTATTCCCCCGTCGAAAACCAAGTGCCCTAAGACAACTCCCTCGTTGACCATAAAGTGGCACTTCTCCCGATTCAAAGACAAGGTTAACCTCAATACAAAATACGTGCAACACTTTCTCAAGGTTAGACAGACAGTTAGAAAAATCACTTCCATAGACACTGAAATCGTCCATAAAAACTTCCATGATAGACTCAATATACTCAAAAATATCCCCATCATATACACCTTTGGAAGGTAGCGGGGGCATTGCACAAACCAAAAGGCATTCTGCGTACGCAAAAACGCCTTTGGGACGGGTAAATGTAGTCTTGGCTTGATCGTGGGGTGGATAGGGATCTGAAAGAACCCTGAATACCCATCTAAATAGCAGAAAAACTTATGTGAAGCTAACCTTTCTACCATTTGATCAATAAAAGGAAGGGGGAAGTGGTCTTTCTTGGTGGCGGCATTCACTGTCTCTGTAGTCTATGCACATCCGCCAACCAGTCACTACTCGGGTAGGTATTAATTCATTTTTCTCATTCTTAACTACGCTTGTCCCTCCTTTCTTCGGGACTACCTCATCTTTGGGATTACCCATCTAGAATTGCCTACCGAATAGATAATACCGCATCCAGCAGACTTCATTACCTCGGCCATCACAACATCCTCGCATCTTCCGGTTCAAACGCCGACCTTGCCTGCAAGGTTTGTGATCCTCCTCCAGCTCTATCCCGTGCATACAAATATCGGGACTAATCCCCGTGATATCATCCAGTGAATAGCCCATTGCCTTCCTGTTTTTCTTTAAGTACAAATGACTAACAAAGAAGTTAGCCGATCATCACTAAGCTTGGCACTAACGATGACGGGATACCGCTACGTATCGTCTAGAAAAGCATATTTAAGATGAGAAGGGAGAGGCTTACGTTCCGGTACCTTTACCTCAATGGAGCAAAGAGTGCTGATCATTTGCTCCACCCGCTTCCGTCATGCTCATCTAAATCATCAACAAGTAAATCCAATGCAGGCGTCATCGTCCCTCCAGGGCTATCTGCACACTCATCGAAAAGCATGAGAGCTTCCAGTGGGTCCTTCATAAAAGAACCCGACCAGAAGTCATAAATAGACTCATCAATGATATCGACCGAATAGCAAGTGTCCTCTATCATTGGGTGGGCTAAAGTGCTAGGCAAACTAAATGTGATAGCGTCATCCCCTATCGCAAGAGTCGACGCCCTTGTCGACATCGATAACGGCCCCAAATGTACAAAAGAAAAGTCTTCCTAAAATAATTTGGGTCCGGTGTCCTCGGCTATATCCAAAACAATGAAATCTCTTTTGGGATGTAAAGCTTGCCTATTTTCACAGGCACATCCTCCAAGACACCTAAAGGTCTCCTAACGGATCTATCGGCCATCTGTAGGGTAATGTTAGTCACCTTGAAGTGACTCATCTTCAATTGCTTACAGACAAGAAGGGGCATGACACTGACACTGGCACCTAAATCACAAAGGGCGTTATCAATAACCAAATTACCTATGACACAGGTAATAGAAAAGCTGCCGGTCTTTCATTTTTGGAGGGGCCTTATTTAACAAAGAAGTTACTAGACTCTTCCATAAATGAAATCGTCTCAAATTCGCTCAAATTCCTCTTACGCGTCACAATATCCTTCATAAACTTAGCGTAAGTAGGAACCTGAGTGACAAGTTCGAGAAAAAGGGACATTACACCTGAAGGTTCTTCACGATGTCCACGAACTTACCGTCTTCTTTGCTGATCCTCGCGTCCTTCGAACGACTTGGGAAAGGTACCCTGGTAGCGATGAGCGGTCCCGCAACCTTTTCCTTACCCTTATCGATGCGTGACGTCTCCACAGCAGGGGAAGATGACACGGTGGCGGTATTAGATAGCGAATTAGGAATTCCGCCACTTACTGCACTGGATCGAGTACCGTAACTGGTCGATCGACCAGTTTCTTCTTCAATGTCACTCGATCGTCCTATCTTGTCACTCGATCGAGTGTCTTCTTCAGACAAGATGGTTACTCGATCGACCAACCTGGAGTTCTGTACTTCTCGATCGACCGCCATAGTCACTCGATCGAGTGACTGGATGATTAGAACTGCTCGATCGAGTGGATGAGTTGCTCGATCGAGTGGTGACTTCACACGCAGCAAGCATTTCCTGCAGGAACTCGTCTAAATCATCGTCTGAATCATCATTAGCTGCCAATATTCTGTCTTCTTCATGATGGAAGTTCATTGCACTTTTGGGTCACAAATTGGAAAAAACTTGGCTTGATCCGTGGCTGTGTCAATCTGTGCGACTTGTTCCTTCAATTCGATATAATCAATCTTTCTGTGACATACTCAAAGATAATGGACTTCAACTCGGCAATTTCTTCTCTTGAAGAGGGAGAAGCGGTCGTGATATCTTGGCGTAGAAGGGGCGGCAACGCTCTTTATCTCTTCATATAATCGGGAGAAAGGAACTCCCTGCTTGTACCTCTTATACGCAAGAGCGCGCTCTATACTTGCTACACATTCGTAGAGATCGTGCCCTTCTTCACCACATCTTCCACATGGCTCTGTATGCTCTGTAATCGTAGGCATCTTGGCAAACAGCTAGTCTGCAAAACTATCAAAACTTGCAGAAAGTGAGATCAGCCTCAAGGAATAAATCCCTTGAGACAAAAGACAAACTTAATTTAAGCAACAAAATTGCGCCACCTCCCCGGCAACGGCGCCAAAATTTGACACGTCTGTCGCGTACGTGTCAAAAATAAACCAACTGGTTCCAACTAACTAATATAGCTAGGGAAGTCGGGTCGAATCCACAGAGAGGTAGGAATTGTATGCTAAAACTAGGCTCGTCTAAGTAACCAAATTGGGGGTTTTTAAGTTGTGATTTCTAAACTAATAGAGTGAGGAAAAGAGAAATGAAAGGAAGGAGTTTAACAGATAAGAAGAATAGCTAAGACAACGGTTCACCATAATCATCCGGTCGAGTAATCTAGGTTCTAGGTTAATGCGGTGGTCTAAGGGGTAGCGAACGTCACCTTTCGGTCCTTAATTCACCCTAAAGTGTAAACAGTTTAACTTTCGCCCTCGCTGCAATACTCTATTGTTTGCTACTAGTCTCCCTCTTCCAACCTTTCGGTCCAGGTCAAGGTCCACTAAGAATAAGGGTCTAATTGCGTCGACTCAATTAGGCAATTACAGTTATTTGTAGCATTTAAACAACAAAGACGGTACCGATATTAGCCTAGTGATTCGATTACTCTCCCTTCAAATCATGGATCCCCTATAGTCTTAGCATAGGAAATTAGCTACTCATAATTATCAAATTAACAATAACAATAACCAAATAATTAAGATTAAACATGACGAATAAACTAATTGATTGAACGATTAGCAAGCAAAGAGAGAAAAGGAATAAAAAAAACAATAAATACGATGAGGAAATAATTAAATTGATAATACCGAATCAAAGTGGCAAGGTAGAGAGTAGAATTCCCAATTAAACAGTGACAAAGTAACAGATGAAATGTACGTAGTCAAAGTGCTCGGAGTAACGTAGTGTTCTCCTCAGTCTTATACTGAAAATTGTCTTAAACCTAATCCATGGACTGAGTACAAAAGCCCATAAAAGATTAGGCGGAAAATAAACTAAAGGCACACGGAAACCCCTCGATCGAGTAAGATTATTACTCGATCGAAATCCAAGTCACTCGATCGAGCTAGGTCACCCTCTCGATCGAGCACTGCTCGCTGGTCCTCCTCGATCGACTCCTTCATCTGGTCGATCGACCAGTCTTGAGTATGTACAGCATTCGATCGAGCACCAAAGTATTCGATCGAGCTATATAGGCGCATTCAGGACTTGAATTTCTTCCTTAACTCAGCTCATACGTCCTCCAAGTGTAAGATTCCTAAGCTCCGGCTCCTTATTTCCCATGAATGCATACAATTGGGACAATTAAGGCTCGATTTAGCTCCTCCTCGGTCAATTCCTGCAAATTACAATAAACGGACCAAAGTAGAATATTCGGGGGTATTTGTAGCCAGATGCTACATAAAAAGCACGGAAATGCGTGTAAAAATGAGGTGAAAACCTTATATAAAAGACACGCATCAATTACGTTTTTAATCGCACCCGCTTCCAAGGCGAAATCGTTATACTTGTCGATCTCGTTAATTCCAGCCGTGGGGCCTGGGTTTGACGGCATGGGCTCAAGCGAGAAATTTGAGCTTCCGTCAGCGCAGCTGCAACATTCCGTAATGCTTTGCCTCCCGATCCGCGAAGTTTGATCCATCATTCTTCAGTCGAGTTGACTGATTCATCTGATTCATGAAGATCCGAAGCCAGGACTCACGGTCCAATGTGGCACTTGGCATTGGGTCGTTCAAGTGACCAGCCATTTGTTATTAGCAGTTTAAAAGTTCGTGATCTACACTGAAAAAGAAAGAAAAACAAAAACGAAATAAGCAACTCATCGAGGTGATTTAAGTCTATTTAAAATTCATTTTAACGTGTAGACTCTTGCACTTGCATAATTGATCTCCCTCAAGAATGATACAAGTGATCCCAAGACTCAATTTCTGTAAATTGATAAGCCAACTGTTTAGCTAATTCTTCCGTAAGAACTCTTGGTCGATAGATTTCCGTAAATCCTATCTATAGTCCACCATAGTCACAGGATCGCATTTAGTGACCATAGTGTTGAGATAAAATAAGTCAATCAGTTCCAACTTACCCGACGTAGAAGGGGTCATATTATGCCTACCGACGAAGAAGGGACTCATTGAAGTTTGACCTATAAAGACTATTCTCAATTTTTGTTTATACGAGGAAGATCCCATCAACTAAATTATAATTCATATTAAGTGAACGAATAACTAGCGTCTGCGTGAATGAATTAATTTGGGTGATGGCTTAAAATCATGTGACATGAGAATGTCAAAGAAAACTAACTCGTGACCTCTATATGTGTCAGTTTTCATGCAAATATTAGGTGGTTTGGTTTTTAGGCGGAATATGATGCAACTATCGTTACGATAAAATAAATAAATGAATGCAATACGTAAATAAAAATTCCTAGTGTGGCCTATCCTAATAAAAGAACATAAAACAACTTTGGAATCCACCGTTGGACCCGAGAAGCTTGTCTTGATGTTCCATCTTGATCCATGTAGCGGGAGTGAGCATCCGGTCTCCTTCTTTAGTCTTCTGAAAATTACAATTAAAATTTACAAAATATAAACCTATTTACATTCTAAATAAAAACTGTAATTAAAAGAAATAAAAAGGGAGATACGAGATCTCAAAATACAACCAAGACCGTGTTCCATCATTTCGGTAACACGTTCTACTAAGGCCACACTAAGTTACAACTGTTTGCAAAAATAAATAAATACGTAATGAAAGGCATTCAAGGCATTCAACAATAACGATAAAAAAAATGCATCAACTAAAAATAAATTTATTCGTGACATAATTCCGTAATTATGTTAAATTATCCAAACCACTTTTTAACAATTAAAATTATGTGACAAAACCGCTTCATCAACTTAATTTTAATTCATGATAATCCGTTACATTAAATCGTTTTAAAGTAATTTTATTTTACGTGGGTGAACCGTTTCACTATCAAGCGAGAGCATAAATCCGTTTTATGCAATAAAGGCCGAAAAAAAAACAGAAATTATTATTATTATTTTTTTTTTCACTGCTGGGCGTGAACAGTACCCGGAAATTTTTTTTTTTTTTTTTTTAAAAATTGCTGCTTAAAACCGTGAGCAACAAAACAAAAAAAAAAACAGCCGCTCAAACCGAGAGTAAACATCCAATACCGAATCGATTTGACAAAAACCAATTGCAATTTGAGCATAATCCGGATTAAAACAAAATTACAATTGACATGATCTTCACATATTGTTGTAATTATCGTTTAAAACAACAATTCGCAAAGAACAAATCGAAAACAAAACAGAAAATCGTCACCAAAGCAACCGTGTAAACTGGACACGGTTCCCAATGCAAAAACAGGCCGTGTAAAAAAAAAATAAACCAGCCGAGACAAAAATTGATGCCTCACGAAATTTTATGCAAAAATTTTGATACATCTTTAACATATTGCAATGAATATCGATTACAAAACAATATGCAAAGATCAAAATTAAAACAAAACAAACGACAACCAACACCGTGTAACCAAAACACAGATCCCAAGGCACAAAACAAAAAAAACGCAGCAATTAAAAAAAATTGCCGAGGGAAAAAAAAATGTGCCGCAAGGAATTTAATCAAAAAAATATCGATTCAAAATCCGTTTGATGAAAATCACATAGAAAAATTTACGTGGCCTCGCTCTGATACCACTTATAGGGTAATATCCGTATAAAACCCATAAATAGAAGGATTATAACGCAAATTTTATACGTGTTTTATAGTCATAAACGAAAAAAAACAATGAAACGATAAAGATTAAGTAATAACCTCCGGTCCTAGTGCAAAATGGCAATGAGAGATCAAAGTAGATCTCCTCCTAAATGATGCACCCAAGATTGTCCGAGAAATGCCCTTGTGCTAGAATGAATCCTCTAATTTTGAGAGGATCGTTTTGTGAGTTTTCGTTGGATGAGAGATCCGAATTTTGAGAGGCAATTTTCTCAAAACCCTAAAAATGTTTTGCAAACGAATTAGGTTACCAGTGAGGAGAGGCTCTCCTTTTGTCTCCTCTAATTCGGCCAAACCGAGACCACCAAGGGGAAGTGGGCTTCCACTTCCTCTTAGTTTTAACTCATGGTCCGGTTCGTTAAATTCTAAATGTATATGACGCGGTTTCATTATAAACTGTCATCGGTTATCGGATATTAAAGCATCAACTAATACCACGGATTAGTTGAATTATTAATACATGTCCGACAAAGACAATATCGTATAATTAATTTATCCAATATACATTAATCAAATATAAATCGCTTATATTTAATTTTACGAATTAACCGCTTAATTCGTCTTAGCCATTTTTATTTAATCCGTATTAAATAAAATATCTCAACATCACATTTTGACTAATTATTAGTCAAATAACTCAGACTAACTGGTTAGTCAAATTTGGCATCTACATGACTGTATTTTCATACCGTCACATCTTTCAAACGCATCCTATAGGTGTGACTTTTAGGGACCAGTTGATCACCGCCATCTGTATGACAATATTGTCAAACTTATCTAGCAAGCCAACCGTTATTGATAAACGTGGACCAACTGATTATGATACAAAAGTATACCCTTTGATCCTTTTAGAGATTTATAAGTCCTTGCACTAACTGTAAAGGACACCAGCCCCAACATAAACATCACACTACTAAAAGTACGGCCATGACCTTTAATAATATCAACCACAATACAAATCCATTCTTTATTCTCCACCAAGACTCAAACTTCCAAATCAACTACAACATGTACAACCATCAAACTCTCTTTGTCGCATCCTACTCCTCTTAAGATAAATGTTACGTCCTCGTAACTCACTAATACTAGATCCTTAGCTATATCTTCTCATTATTCTCATCACCACCGCATGTCAAAGATAACCGCCTATAACCTCAACACCTATAACCATTCCTATTTTCAAGGTTCTCTTACTTAAACAGTTCTCATACCTCAATTCATTCAGCATACCACCTAACCTATACCACCAAATCCTTATTATAACCAATACTCCAATTCTTCCACATTACCGCAAAACGACATACTTCTCTATACATGCGCTTATCTCCATAATCATAGCTCACGATCAACAATTGTTACACACACTCTCACTAGATCCTCAAGCTCTCCCTTTTATTACCAAAACTCATCCACAACTTAACATGATACTAATTTTCAACACCCTATATTCACTGTTCCAATAAAAGATTATGAACCACCTCCAGCTTCCAGATCAGTACAACACATGTTCCACAAATCACTTGCCATTACTATGTCAACCATTGCCTCCTCTAAAAGAACATTACAAGTACTTTAACAACCTCTCACAACTGTGTCCCATCAACAGGATATCACTATACCATGACAACAACGGAAACATACACAACTCTCTTCCATATCATACTCTACCCTCACTCCTAAGCTGAAACTGGTAAGACACATCAATAAAAAAAACCGTCTATCTGTCCAAACCGAAACTCGCAGGAAACAACAATAAACAAAACAACAATCTATGTATAACTGGTATGTACTTTCGAAAACTCGTATCGTAATCATCCCTCCTACTCCACCATAACCGATGACGGCATCGCAACACTGCCACCAACAGCCGCACCGCAGCGCGAAAATACCCGCATCACAACACGAAGTACCGTGCCCGGATCACCTCCCGAGGAACATCAATGGTCATCACAACTTACACAATTCCCACAAACACTGACTCGCTATAACTTTTCGGACAAGAAAACTACTCAAAACCGCTTTACTAGATCACAACGCAACATATTACACGGAATAAATAGATAATAAACTCATGAATATCATCCATACCTTTTCACGGAATAAACATGTATCATGAATAAACATACAAGGATAACTCGCCATGCCAGATCACTCAAATTATTACTTTTTGAATATCATTCCATTAGGTTACCGTACTCAACATATATTACAGAACATTCAGATAACAACTTTATAACTATCACACCATACCACTTATCGTGAGGTCAGAACCTCACATAAACATTTATACACATCATAGACCCATAATCACATCCAACTAGTTAATCCTGATCACGTAAGTTACCACTTGATAAAGGTTATCTCTCGCCCGAGCTTAACTCGCATGCCCTTCATAACACATTCTGCCATTCGCATAACTATCATCTTTTGCCAAATGTAACCACACCATTAATACTCAACTACTAGCAACCGCCTCCTATAACCACATCTTATACTTCCTCACAACCATACATATCAATCTGGTCTCTACAAAATCAACCTCTTTAGAATTGCTATCTTTCCTGCTTATCATCACCCTTAACCACTAGTGACCAACACCTCAACACTACCACCGTTCGTATAACAAACCTCTTACACTCATCTCTAAATATCACGGTTTCTTTCCCATCTTCGGTTAGCATCCCAAATGACGAACATCAAACCCATCAACAAAATTTACTTGAACATCCATCCCAATTTTGTCTTTAATTGTATCACCGCCTAACTCACCACCAAAATCTCATATCGTGCAAATACTCTACCAACTTTTACTTCCCTTAATTCCTCGAAACTCATGGCTACATGTTGTCCTGAAACTCCTACATAACCACTAACTCACACCCTCTCATGATGTTGTCACACATTTCCATGATTCCTTACTTTCATGTTCCTTAACTCTGGTCGACGTTTTCTCAGCTTACTTTCATCCTTCTCTTCCCTTTTCTCTCAACACTGCCAATTATTAGTTCATCTTCTTACTCCTTGCACCTAACTCTCTGTTAATCCGTTTACCTTTTCGTTGCTTCAAAACTCAAATTCCATTACTTCATATCGGTACCTTTTCACTCTTTCTTACCATGAGTCCTCTCTCATCATTCCACTCACCCACACTTGCCACTAATCAAGCCACAAAAGCAGAGTTTACTCTCTATTTTGGAAAACAAAACTCATTTCATACTGTTAATTGCCAAGAAAATCACACACCAGTTTCATCTCTTAATAATCCAAATTTTCCAAACTCACTCACTATCTACAAATCCACGTCGCGACATGTCTCCATCTAAGTTCATTATATACCGCTCTTCTCCATCCCTCTACAACGACCTTTCATTACATATATTCTTAACCAACCCAATTATAACTATCTCCCTTCATAATCCTTAAACATACCAAGTTACCACCATTTGCATCCCTCATTTCAATATTTTCATTCTCACGTTCCATAAACTTACATCACCCCCTTACCCATATTCACTTACTTTTACATTACTCAACACACTGCTATATCACTCACCATATCTTACAAAACATGCTCCCTGCCTTGATAAGCTCATAATCTCCCTTTCCTTTTTCCACTATTTATCACAAACACATATAACTCATGTCCTCCCCACCGAACTCATGTCCATCACAAGGTCTTACTCATTACATCATAAGATCTGGTAACTTACGCATCGGAACCAACACATACGTAAAAACAAAGCATAAAGAAGCAAAAGAACACATTTGAATTAAACATGATATGCGACGAGGTAAAAAGATAAGCATATGACCCAAAACAAGGGTCACTAAATCGAGTGCAGCCTACTCGATCGAGTAGGTGAAAGTCAGAAGCACGTACAACAATTTACCAGGGCTACTCGGTCGAGTGAGGGGTACTCGATCGAGTAACAAGAGGTGCACTCGATCGAGTAAGGGCTACTGGATCGAGTACCCTACGCATTTCTCAACACTGTCCAATTTTCGTAAAACGGTCATATCTCGCTCGTTTCTTGGTCATTTTGGGTGTGTGACCTATCGTTGAAATCTTAACAGAACAAGCTATCACCTCCAATTGGAATCACATCAAAATCATATATAAATATCAAGTTATAACAGTTTAAAGACAACTGCTCTCTAATTGAACAACATAACTATTTGATTTTCTCTTTCAAACAACTTAAATATCAACAGTTAACAAAAGAGACTCGATACTTGTAAAACCATTATCCCTAACCACATGTTACTATCTATCAAAAGCCAAATAATAACATCTATCATGCTCATATAACATTCAACTTATCAATCATGTACTACCCGCATGCTTTAACTTTATAACTTTTCGTAAAACAAAACATACTTATACATTACAACTCTTATTCCCATGTTACTAATACAACAATATTACAACTCCACTTCGTCACCTAAACATACTCTTAATCAGGAAATTCATATTCTCATGCAATTTCCACTCCATTTTTTTCCAATCAATTCATCCATTTCAACCACACTCTTCATCCAACATGTGCATATGAAACAACAGTAAACAAATATATAACTTTATTATATGACTTTACGCAAAAAAAATCATGTATAATCATATCACATCCCCTAATCACATGTTACTAGTATAGCCACATTTTAAATTCTCCCTTTCATCACATAACATGCTCTTAATCATAGATCATATTCTTATGCTGTAATTACTTCATCTTTTTCCACCACATCCTTTATTCAATCACATCTCATCCATCCATTATATTCATATATACATATTCATCCAACATATGCAATCGAACATTAGAAACACATAGCGATCCCATGACACCCCATAGTGACCGGTTTAAAGTTGTAGGGCGAGTTCGCGACTTTAGGACGTCTCCCAAGCCTTTGCATTAGCTCCTAACAACTCCTATCCGGGTTCATTTTACTTTGACTCCCTACATTTATTGAATTCATTAGTTACAGGTTCCAAAATCGTCTCTCTGATACCACTTTGTAACACCTCCATACACTAAGTGCCTTACCTTGACCACCTAATGTATGTGAATGCTACCATCTCGGTTACCCGAGGCAATGTGTATCAAATAGACAATAAAAAAACGTACTTTATTAAGTAATTTAAAGCGATACATGTCCAACACCAAAACTGTTAAAGAAAATACAACTGTTTCCCAAAAATGTCAAACCAACTAAAGTAAATAAATGTTTAAGACACAGCGAAAGACTTCTAGACATCTCGTGGCAACTTAACCCAGCTATTCCATGCGCGTCCATCTCATACCTGCTCGATAACTGCTCACCACCCCCGAATGGATCACCACAGTTTTCAAAACATTTAAACGGGGTCAGTTATTGATTACACAAAAACAATACAACAGAAACAATACACAATTATCCAATCTCCATCATAACTCCACACACCTGATTACACACTAAAGTGTGTAGTCCCGCCAGAATACTCATCGCAACAAGTATTCCACACCGCCAGTGGGGACCACAGCTGTTCCCACCTAAGCCCCGCTCATCTCATCCGAGCGATAACCCATGTTCCTTAATGTGCACATCACCTCTGTGGCGGGTTCCACAGAGGGCGAATCAAGGGCGTGAAGTCACTCCCGCAAGTGACTCCGCTCAGCCGAGTACGCACCTCGAGAATCACAGACAAACAATCACAGCCAACTACATTATACAACAACAATTACCAATTACCAATTCCAATACGATATGAATCAACAACAATAATCAACCATCAACAATACTATGTAAACAATAACCGAGTAGGGAAACCCCACCTGAAAAAGCAATCACCAATACCGTCACAATAGCGAATCAGCAAAGTTCCTCTACGAAATGACCTCCTATCAAATAAACACTCATACAATTACCATCTAATAAACACAATACTTCCAAAACCCCCAATTTACCCAATTAGGGTTTTAAACAAAATCAACAAAACTATATAAAAACTATACAAGGATCTTACCCTCGACACGACGAACTCAACGACGTAAAGAACACGACGATCCGACAACCTTAGCCCTTGGGCTTTGATAGTAACACGACGAACGAAGACAACGTAACTTCTTTTCTCTCTTAAAAGGTTTTTAGAAAAGATACAAATGAAAAAGTGACGGAAAGCTTAATATATCAATCACGCGTTACTAATAAAACCCGACTAAAAGAACCCGCAAAAGTAACTTACTCGATCGAGTAAGTAACTTAATCGATCGAGTGAACCTTACTCGATCTAGTCCCCAACTTACTCGATCGAGTATCCTTCAGCAGAACACTGTTTCGTAAACCAAACTTACTTACTAGACAGAGTAAGCCCCACTCGATAGAGTATTCAAAGACATAGAAAACCGTAGTATTACAGAGGTTTAGTGATATGAGAGATGGATGAATATTTAGGAGTTAAATAAGGAATTTTGGGGCCAAAACATTAAGGAAAATAATAAAATAGGAGTAAAAGAGTTGAGTGGGTTTGATTATAGGAGAGAAATAAATAAAATAAGAGTAAAAGTTTCCAAAATAAGAAAAAGGAAGAAAACCTGAATAATCCGTTTTAGGAAATAAGGAAGATTATACTGAATATGAGGGAGTACTATTTATATTAGATGTTATTAGAAGTAAATAATTATGAGTTAGCTTTTGAATGGAATAAAGACTCTTTATGTAGCTAGGTAAGTTAGGACTTAGGACCTTAAAAATAGAGGTCATTAGTCATGTTGAATATGTGAGAGTGTATGCTTAATATCCTGACTTAAGCATAGTTTGAAGAAATCTTAGCTAGTGGCTAAGTGTTGGAGGATTGATTGTATTGTTGTTATTGTTTGAATAATAATACAAGTTGGGTGTGGGTTCATCCCATAACAAAATATTGTATTTTTGTATTTTATATTATTTGTACCAAAAATCCAACCGATTTCACATTGCAGCCAACTTGACATTATATAATACTCCGTACAATTACAACTTTTCAGAGAAGTCTGATATTCATAGTTCGTAGTATAAAGTAGTCTCTTCTCTGGCATAGACACCAAACCGACATCCATATCCCCTGTTTGGACTTCCGTAAGGGGAGTAAGACCTTGACCGATATCTCCTTGACCTTTCACTCTAAAGTGAACGTCAAGGAGAATAACCTCGACCCCCATGATAAGTTGAACGCCTTGGTGATCTCCTATGATGATAGTCATCATGTGCATGATCACCATGATGTCTGCCACGATAGTCTACATGCCCACGTCTAGAACATTACCCGAGTCTGTGATTTTGGCCAACCCCAAGTAGTGTCCCGGTGTGAGTGTCCTTAGTCTTTTCCTCCTTGACTGAAATACTCCCTCCTATTCACTCATTTCCTCCCTCATTCTTTTTTGGGTAAGTTGGGTTTTCTTCTCTCTTTCCTTTTTTGGTAACTTTTGTATGGTCCAAATTTAATTATATGTGGGGTAGAGTGGAATAGAGTGTTTTGTGTGGTCCAAAATCATTTTCTTAATTCTTGTGCAAAATAGAAGGGGAAGAAATGAGTGAATAGGAGGGAGTATAAAACATACTCCCTCTGTCCCGGTCATTAGTTGTCTTATTATATTTTGGGGTGTCTCATTCAATTGTTGTCCTTTCTATTTTAATAATGAAATTGATGAACAATTTGATCATTCACACACAATTTAGTCCACTTGTCTTTTAGTAATTGGTCTTCTCCTCTTTCGTTTTTCTTTGTGACATAACCAAAGAATAACAATTGACTGGGACGGAGGGAGTAAATCTCAATCATATATGCTCTTTTAGTGATTTCTAAGAGAACGTCAAAGTGTCAACCCAACACCTAGGTAGCACCAAAACGGATACGGACACGTGATACGGCATTCCATGAAATTTAGGACACGGGACACGCTATTTAAATTTTTAAAAAAACATATTTTATGGTTATAAATAACGTATGATTTTTTTTGTAATGTATTTGATTGTAAATCTCTCTCTCTCTCTCTCTCTCTCTCTCTCTATATATATATATATATATATATATATATATATATGTAAAAGAGAGTTTTTTCGAGCGATCTGAGAGCGTCCACATCATCAAAAATCAATTTAGGAAAGTATAATTTCTGATGTAAAAAATAAAGTGAAATTTTTTTAATTATTATAATATGTATATTTCCTAATTATATTCAAGTGATATTTCCAATTTTTATATCAAACTTTTACATTTCATTCGGGGCAAAAAAATATCGTTAAAAAAATTATGAAAATATAATTAGCTTTGTTGTAAAAAATGCTATCATTAGAGTATAGATTTCATATTATTTACACATATTAAAGATGATGTACTTCTTAATATGTAAAATTGTGTACTTTTTAGTATGCTTTGTCCCAAATTGGAAAATAAGTAGGTGTGATGAATATACTACGTATAAATAATAGAATTGTCCCACATCGAAAGATTAACATAAGGCGGGATGATCCTATGATTATAAATAAGAGGCATCCTTGGAACTTCAACCCAACTCGAAATCTTTTGAATCTCTTAAGTATTGTTTTAGAGAGCTATTAATGCTTTCATTTGAGTATAAATTTTGTATTATTTACTAATATATTATTGATAGTATGATAAGACTTGATAAGATTAAATCACTCAATGTGTTCAGGACTTTCTGAAACCAATCTTAGCGGATTAAATAAATTAACAAAAAAAAAAAGGAGATCCAAATTAAAATCCCCCCATCCAAAAACACTTGCATTAGGGCTTATACGACTAAATGAGCTAAGAGTAGTGTATGTGATTTAGCTTGCATACGTTAGCACTTAGCAGACATACTCTAACCTCAAATTTCAACACCAAATTCAAGAGTTAATGTATTTAATTTTTGTCTTTTAATTGTAAGAACGGAATTACATAATGTCGAGGGCTCGAGGCTCTCTGAGCCCTATCACATCCATAATTATGCATATAAAATACGTACCAAATAATTAAAACTATATCTACCACATGGAGATAATTACGTTGAGTAGCATAAGCATGTCGATAGAGTAGGGTATATTGGGCACTTACACAGTTATGACCATTGAGTAGCTATTTTCTTTGATTGTTGTTTTAATATAGTTGAGTGATATTTTCTGAATGGAGTTTGATGTTAATTATGTTGAAATTGAACCCGATCATTTAGTTTGTTGATACGTCAACTAAGTTACACAAAGTAGACAAGAGATGACTCACAAGACCTTACGGTCCTTACATCTCATTACATGCCACTCAACATCATTAGCTTAGCTGATGCTATGAATTACTATGATCATATCGTCCGTAATCATAGTACCACTAGGGATGATTTCAGATAGTGTCATGTGCCACTCTAACCGATACCGCAACACAATATTATACGTATGTATTTATTATAAGATGATATACTTCTTAGTATGTTATTTATCCCACATTGAAAAATAATATACGTATGGTGAAAATAGTACATATAAATAGTAGAATTGTCCCACATCGGAAGATTACTATAAATTAGGGTGATCCTATGATTATAAATAAGAGTTATTCTTGGAACTTAAGAAACAACCCATAATCTTTTGAGTATTGTAAAAGAGAGGTCTTAAGAGTTTATATTATTATCCCATACACAAAATCTCATTGAAGACGGCACGTATCCGTCACTTTGGAGTGACGGATACTATTTCCTCTCACAAATAACCCAAATAGAGGAGAGAGGGAAGCACATGGAGGTACCCCCACGTTGTCCCCCCTATTTCTTTTGTAAGTGACATTACCCGTCACTTGCTCCGACCCGTCTTCAGCAAGACTAACTGTATCCCATAATAGTGAAATTTATTTCTTTTCTAGCATAACTAATAAACGTTTGGTAACAACAAATCAACAAATAACATACAAATATTAATCTTTATTTTTTTTTTGATGACGAGGGGGTGGAATCCCCCCCGGGTCCATGTATTCCCGCACCACCACATGGACCATGTAAGCCACCTCCTTTGGGGGCTGCAGTGGCCAAGTGATCATCGCCCCAACTGGTAGTCGAACCCGGGACCTCTCAACTCCTGCATTAATCTTTTAAGTCTTTCAATATTGTAAAAGAGAGCTCATAAGAGTTTGTATTATATTTCCACAATAGTGAAATTTATCTCGCATAATCAAGAAAGAGCGATAAAATGGTCAATATTACTGGAATCTTTTACATTTTTTTTTTAATAATGATATGGTTACTTAAATTTTTTATTTGAAAAGAGAGAAATATTTGTACCAATAAAATATTACTCAGTATATGTAATTTATATAATGACATAATTTAAAATTACCAATAAAGTAATTCAATGTTAAATATCAACAAAGTGTTGTTTAACATATTTATCTCATGTATTTATTTATCTTTCATTTTTTTTTGAAAGAGATAATTTGATCAAATGTAAACAAAATTATTAGATATAGGGTGTAAACATTAAAGCTTTATAACCTTTTTTTTTATTATAATTATAACTAAGTTAATTATCCCGTTGCAACGCACGGGCATTCAAACTAGTTTAATGTATTTGATACTAAATTTAGGTAACTCAAGGTAAAATTCGAACTTAACTATAACTAATTCTCATTTCTCACCCAAATCAATCTTCTAATCAATCTCTTTTGACAATTTATTCCTTGTCTAAACTATAACATTTTTAGGCATGTGTCCGACGAATGTCGCGTGTCCGAATGTCCGACACGGTGTCGGACACGGGACGGCTAGTTAGGAGGAGTGTCCGCACTACCTAGCCCAACACACGTAACAAAGTCAACTTAACACATGTCAACCTTCCCACATCAGAACAGGGAAACGTATGGAGATCATCAGCAGGGCAAAAATTGAATAATGAGAATCAATAAAAATAAAGCAAGCATTTTGGTGGGGGAAAAAGCTTACCCATAATCAAAAGTTGTAAAGTACAAAATAACGAAATAAAAATTCTACAGAATGCAATAATACACAACTTTATTTTGGAACCTTTGGAGATCATCTTCAGCACAAACAATGAATAATGATAATCAAGTAATTTAATGGCTGCTAAAGCTTGCCCATAATCAAAAGTTGTAAGAACAAAAATTCTTTTCCACAAAAAATAATTACACGGTATGCAAAATACACAACTTATTTTGGAACGTTTGGAGATCATCAGGGAAAACAATGAATAATGATAATCAAACAAAATAAAGAAAGCATGTTGGTAGGCTGATAAAGCTTACCCATGATCAAAAGTTGTGAAAAACTACAGATTTTTTTTTCTTCTGCAGAATAATACTCAGTGTGCAATAATGAAACCTTTGGAGATCATCAGCGCAAACATTCAATAATAATTGAACAAAACAAAGCAACCATTTGGCTGATAAAGTCTACCCATAATCCAAGTAATGCAAAAAAAGAGAGATTTGTTTATACAGAACAATACTGATCGACTTATTGTCAGTACCAGACTTCGGGGTAATGCCCTGGTATCCCCCAACTGTCAATAGTCGGTCACTCTGCCCATCAGTGCAGGCAAGAAAATGATGATCAGACTCTTGTTCTGTAACGGACTCAGGTGACAAGCCAGACACTGATGTCAACAAACAAAAGATTCTACAATGCAAACTATTCATAGAAGGCAATCTGTAATAAGAACTATATCTAACTTAGTCTTCTAAGTCGTGAGGTAGGGGGATGTGATAAGCTACAAGGCAACACACACCTCATGCATATTAGTGCACTCTGAAGGTTGCGCTTTATGTACGAGGCATTTTGGCTAGTGCCATAGTAAGAGTTGCGCCTAGGCACGCATACGGCCCACTTTGTTTAAACTATCTACTAAACTCTTAGCACACCATAAGCAGTAACTTACTGTTCAAAAGTAAAATTAACAGTGAAAATAAATCAACACAAGCATTGTCATGGTGTCAGCTGGCTAATCTAGAAACACAAAAGGCAATACACGAATAATAGTCGTGCAAAAAATAGCGAGCAACCATTAAGATCTAATGCAGATGAATATTGCAATACCAGCAGATAGCGTGAGTGTGAAATACCATAAAAGCCTCTAGAAATGTTGCATGTTGAAAATATCCGTTGATTAGTTGAGAGTAGATGGTGAGTGCGGAAGTTGTTGTGTTGTTGTTTGACAGCATTTGCTATGTTTAACTGATCAGATGCATGGGGATTGATTTAGCTGTTCGTTTGAGTAAACGTGAGATGGATGAAACTGGTCATCTTCGACTGCTGCCAACAAAGCTGACACAATGTAATCTGAATGTAGCCAAAAACCTCCAAGTCATGAGGGGAAACATGTTCATATACACAACTTCAAAGACAAGAATGATCCCTTCTCAACAGTAATGTAACGACCTTCAATAACAGATTGATGATCTGCATATTCAAGAGTGTCCATTGTCACAAAAAACAAAGCCTCTAGATATGCGCGTGCGTGGCTCCAAAACCAGGAAAACTGAACTTACCCGAAATGACAACATTTTAGCATCAAGTCATTACAGCAACCACAAGGCAACAATCAACATTTTGGCATCACGTATGCTAGTACGATACTAAACTTATTTGAGCTTCAAGCTCACCTTCCACCGCTTGCAGCTCTTGACCTGGATTGAGATCGAGACTGACATCTATAAAGATAAGGAGATCTCCACTGTGACCTAGATCTTGACAGAGACCTTGACCCTAATATCTAACCATGGATAGTGTTAGAATATCAGAAGAGAGAATTCATAAAGAGGGTTTATTATTGAATGATTTGATCTCATGAGAATACATCATCTAACACTCTAACAGAAGACTCACAGGACGATACAAACTACACAGCAACCAGTTATTTCGCAGTAAGCAATTGATCAATCTAACTAGGTCCATTGATAAGTAAAATAATCCTACGAGCACCGGACAAAACATAGATATATGTCAACAGAATGTCAAAATAAACATGGTCAATCTAACTAGGTTCAGTTTGGCTGCGTATCATGTGTTGTGATGATATTTACGCACTTCAGTTAAGCCAAAATATGAATCTTTTCACAAAATCAACGTGTCTGAACGTCCCAAAGAGAAGCATTTCCAACTCATGCGACAATAATGGTAAGCAACATAGATAAGACGAAAATATACAAAGACCAAAGACCAATGGTTTATTTTTTTTTGGTGTACGAAGGACCGGCATTTTTAAAGTCCCCGGTGGACCGATAACCGCATGATTTGCGCAGCCTAGGGTTCGAACACGGGACCTCTCAACTCCTGCCCATTGGCAAGCTTTGAAGGTTAAACCCGATGCCACTAGACTCGCATCACTTGGTTAGACCAATGGTTTATACTACCGAAGCATTCTACCTACACACTGTCAAATACAATAGCCTTGAACAATCTTTGGCTAACGAAAGTCGTAGAGATTTGGGCAAGACATACTTTACTAGGTCATGCACTAGAAAGTGGCTGACTCACCTCATTAGAATAGATGAAGACAAGAGTATTATACAGGGAGAAATTCAGCTTCCAAACAATTTAATTAAAATTGTTGAAATATGAGACTTTTAGTGTATTTTAGAAGTTTTCGGAATGTTCTAAAACTTATCCGAAATATGCTAGAATAATGTAGAAACAACTAGAAGAGTCTTGAAGAGTCTAAAAGGATGTAGAAGAGTCATGTATGTTCTAAGTTTATGTAGAACAACCTAGAACCTTCTAGACACGTGTATAAGTGGTAAGGAACTCTAGAGAGTTCCGTGCCTAGACCACTCTAGAATGTCCTATTCTAGAGTGTTCTTGGGATGTAAAAGAATGAGGAGGAGCTCTATAAATAGAGGACCTCCCCTCCCATTTCTATGTACCCAAGTGAATCCCAACAAATTCACAACAAATCAATACACAAACTAATTCCTTTAAACTAAACTCCAACTAATCAACCTTCAACTAATCAACTAAACAAACATTTAATCTCCACTCTACTTCCTACACTCCCCCATACACCAATAAGTGGTATCAGAGCTCTAAAGATCTTAGGGCAACAAAATAAAACTATGGCTTCCGCATCAAACACTCCATTGCCCGCTCCTCTAGATTTTCTAGATTTATTTAGAGGAGAAAATTATAACCATTGGTGCATTAAAATGAAGCTCTTTTTAAGAGCAAATGCACTATGGGAGATAGTGGAAAATAGTCTCCAAAAACAACAAGAAGGTGTTCCAACCACCGAAGCAACCTTAAAGAAAATAAAAGAGGATGAAATAAATGACGCCAAAGCCCTGTGTTTCATCTTTAATACTGTTTCAGAGATCATTTGTCCAAAAATAATGTGGGCTTCTACCGCAAAAGAAGCATGAGGTATACTCCAAAAAGAATTCTATGGTGATGAAAGGATAAGGGCATTACGTCTTAATGCCTTAAGAAAACATTTTGAAAATTTGAAAATGGGGGAGAATAAAGACATAACAACCTACACTTGGAGAGTAATGGAGACAATTAACCAAATGAAAATATATGGTGAAGAAGTCTCTGAAACGAGGATTGTGCAGAAAACTCTCACAACTTTGACAAAAAAATTCGACATGATTGTCACTATTATTAAAGAATCAAGGGATCTATCAAAGTTCACCGTGACAGAGCTAATTGAATCTTTACACGCCCATGATCAAAAGTTCAAGACTCAAGAATCTTCTTTCGAAGATACATCTTTCCATGAAGCAGCCAGACATTGGGAGGAAAAGAAGGTAGAAACAAATGTGACCTGGGAGGAAAAGAAGGTAGAAACAAATGTGACCTTACTCCCTGATCATCCCCAGCATCCACAACCAAGAACAATGATTCTCTTATTCCTCCATCAACTCCTAAAGCACATTCTCCATCCCCGAATGACAGTGTGGAGAATGTTACAGGAGCACAAGGTAAGAGAAATCTATCTGAAATTTATGTAGAATGTCCCTCCATTCAAGATACAGAAGAGTGCGAAAGATGATACTTCACTTTTGAGGAGCCAAAAGACTTTGATGAGGCTTTCAAACACAAGGAGTGGCAAGAACCTATGGAGAAGGAGATAAATATGATAAAGGAGTTGGTTGACAAGCCAAGAGATCGAAAGGTTATTGGTGTAAAATGGGTTTATAAAACTAAGTTGAATCCTAATGGCTTTATCAACAAGCACAAAGCAAGAATGATCGATAAAGGATATTCCCAACAAGATGGAATTCACTACAAAGATACATTTGCTCCAGTTGTTCGTCATGCAACCAGCTCGAGGAGGACACGTACATCGAGCAACCTCCGAGTTTGGCGTTACAAAAGAAAAAAGAAAAAAAAAGAGGAATGATCAAGCTAAGTGTTACACCAAAAGTCTGAAGGAGGAGTGTTGAAGTATGAGACTTTTAGTGTATTCTAGAAGTTTCCGCAATGTTCTAAAACTTATCCGGAATATGCTATAATAATGTAGAAACAACTAGAAGAGTCTAAAAGAGTCTAAAAGGATGTAGAAGAGTCATGTATGTTCTAGGTTTATGTAGAACAACCTAGAACCTTCTAGACACGTGTATAAGTGGTAAAGAACTCTAGAGAGTTCCGTGTCTAGGCCACTCTAGAATGTCCTATTCTAGAGTGTTCTTGGGATGTAAAAGAATGAGGAGGAGCTCTATAAATAGAGGACCTCTCCTCCCATTTCTATGTACCCAAGTGAATCCCAACAAATTTACAACAAATCAATACACAAACTAATTCCTTTAAACTAAACTCCAACTAATCAACCTTCAACTAATCAACTAAACAAACAACTAATCTCCACTCTACTTCCTACACTCCCCCATACACCAACAAAAATTGATGGCAACAGAAACAGGCAACACGAGTATACATTTCTCCAACTCGATTTCCGATATAGAACTAATAATCAAGTCTACCAGCAATGTGTATACATAAATGACCTTTGATTAGAAGACGATTACAAGAATCAACAGTTTTAAAAATGAGTAGACATTTCTCCAACTCGATTCCCCTCCTCCCAATTTCCTCAAAATTGCCAACAAAACTCCTACTTTCTCCTTAACGCAAATTATTTCTTAGCCACAGTTTATCAACGTTGTTAAAAAAAAAAACAGATTATAATGACGAGAGATAAATAGATAATTGTAGAAACGAAGTGGTAATATAACCAAAAGTATAAAACGAAATGGAATATGGTGATTAGAAGACGATTACAATAATCAACAGGAAGACAAGAAGAATATTATTATTTTGTAAGAACAACGCGAGAGATTCACCATTGTTGATTCGATTGAAAAACAGAAAAATTGGGGAAATCAATTAGGGTTACTCTAGAATGATGAATCCCAGTTCTTGCTTGGAGCTTTGGCGGCACTCCGAAACAGGTACTGCGCCTATCTTAATTCATTTCATTTCAAGTTGATTGTTATTTAAATGTATCTGTTGCACTAAAATACTCCGTATCAGTCAGTAGAAAAATTCTTAATTAACTCTAATCGTGAGATTCAACCCTTTAAGTTTTTAGCTAGGTTTGTGACCCGTGAAATTCACAGGTTTATCTGTTTTAGTTTTGTTATTTTTATCGTATTGTTTATATTTTTCCGACCAATTACTTGATCCATTTAAAAAAAATGTAGTCTTGAAATACATAAAATTTAGTTAGTTAACGCCTTATTTCTTTGACAACTAAACTATATTTTGTACTTTAATTGTTGTTTTGATTAATATACTAATAACATGTGTTTTTAAAAAAACAAAAAAATACCTTCAAATCTTCAATGAGTTCAGTAATTCATGGCACCTATGTAAAAAAAATTAAATGGTTAAGGTAGTCTTTTAATTAGATTGTATAGATTTTGTACTAAAATTTCTATGTGAAAGTTTGAACGTCCCTTTGTCATTTAGGATAAATAAAGTTAGTAAGTGAAGATGAAAGGGCAAACTAATGCATAATGTTAAATTATTTTCTCTTTTTTTTTCTTTCTTTTTTTGAGAATGATAAATTCCACAATATAAGGAGCTTAAAACATTATATGATTATAGGGTTTTTTATCTTCTCAATATTTTAATTCTAATAAATTATATTTTTATAGTAACATAGTTATGAAGTTTAATAAATGCTAGTTTTAGTATATCATCTATATCAATTTGTCAAAAATCCTAAATTTTAAATTTTTGCATAAATGATAAAATGAGTTAAATATATAGTAGCCTATTACAAATTTCATCTCATTATATGTTTTATATATATACATTAGATAGATAATATGACATGTACGTTAATAAGATTGAGATCCTCGCATTTCCAATTTCATTCTATGAGAGCTATTATTCAAAGGAAAAATGATGAATAAAAAGCAACACATACCCGAATAAAACATACTTTTAAAAGTTTCTGAAATCCTAAAAAAAAATTATGGACCAAAAAACAATTAGTCATTCATATTCAATTCGTGTTGTCAATCTTGTAGTTAGTTTATAATATAGTATTGAGTGGAATGGAAGGAGTATTTATTTATGCAATTCTAGTATTTTCTTCTTCATATAGTCTTCTCTCTCGAATTAAATATCCTTACAAAAAAAACCACTTAGTGATTAATAACAAACAAAATGGTGGAATTTGATTTATGTAATATTAACCTTATCATTATTAATTTAAGTTTTCCCGTAAATAATGAAAAAACGAGGGCATTGAATCATCAAGATGTAAGTATATTTACCTTTGAATAGGATAACTCCACAAATCTTGATAGCCTCTAAATGGAAAAAAATAACTTATATGAGAAGGTTAAAAATGTGAAGAGTACTTCATAACCAATGAAACTTAAAAATAAATAAATAAATTATTAATTTAAAACCTTAATACACTTACCTTGATTCTATTAAAATGATAAGAAGATTATTAACACATATTTACAATTCTTGCCGATGGGGGCAAAAAGATATTGGCTTATTTTGGCTCAAAAGTGTTGTCTTCCATCAAACATTTATAGCCAAATGAGGATGTGTTTTATGACTTTTGGCGTCTTTTTTTATTATTATCAAATCTAATATATACATAAATATGTAGCAAAGTTTTATGACTTTTGAGCATTTTTTTCATTATTAACAAATTTAATATAGACATAAATATAGAGTAAGGAGAATTGAAATGTAAAAGGTTTGCTTTAATTTTTTTTTTTTTTTTTTTTTTTTTTTTTACAAAATACACATTGCATGAGAATTGTTTAGGGAGTTATCTTACGAAACTAAAAGATGGTAGATATTTTACCGTGTTTTTTATTTATAAATTATATTTATAGATTTATATATGTATCCAATTAATGAAATTGAGCAAGTTTATTGTAATAAGATTTAAGAGGGAATTGCACATATAACCAGTTTAAAATTAGAGTGATGTAAACTTTTATTTGTCGTTTAACCCATTCTAGTTTGAAAAATTAAAAGGTCAATGTTTAATGTTAAGTATTTTATTATCTGCCCTTAATCTTTACAGATTATTTATTATTTTATAAACGGCGTAAAATTAGAATTATGTTATATTTATCTGTTGCTTAGAATATTCTAACAATAAAGTAGAAATTTAAAATTTAGTATGAATTTTATTTGATTTTTAATTGTTGTTTAATTTATCTAGAAATTAAAAGGCCAAATTTTAATGTTTGTTATGCTATTTGCATTTAATGTTTTAGATTTTTTTTTGTCTCACAAATTTTGTCATCCATAAAAAATATATAAAAAAATGAGGATATTTTTTATGACTTTTGAACATCCTTTTTCACTATTATCAAAGTTAATATAGGCATAAATATATATATCAAAGTTCATGACTCTTGAGCATCATTTTTTTTTTCATTATTATGACATAAATATTATAATAAATATTTGTGTTGATTATGTTCTAAATTCTACATAAAGATATCTTTTTTTGTGAGACCGTTCTTTTGTATGACCGAATATTTTCTCAATTTTTAAGTCACAAATACTTAAAACTATTTTTAAGTTGATCCCAAAAATTTGTAAATATTACTTTGTAGGGTAATTTAGTTACTTGTAATGGTCTCATTCAAAATAAACTGTGTTATATTAGAAATAGTCAAAGTTTCGGTGTTCATGTGGTATTTTTTTATTGTAGAAAATTATTTATAATTGATATACACCTCCCCAAATTGGCTTTTACTTTTTTTTGGGTGGGACACTAACTCAATTATCATTCAATGTGTGTTTTTTAGTAAGAATTATCCGTCAAGACGTCAATATTGTATTGTAATTTGTCACTAAGCAAATATTATATAACCAAATACAAAATATAAATTAATTGTAAAACTGCCTCATGGAATAAAATTTAATGTTTTATGTAGTCTTTTAAACTATATTGTATAAATTGATAATATGTGGAGTATGATATTGCCATGTCACATTTAATTTTCCATGTCACATTTAATTTTGCCTTGTCACATTTGTCATGTCACATTTAATTTGTCATGTCACATTAGCCTTTTAATTATATTATATAGATAGATATAGATTTGGGTGATTAGGCCCCTCAACATCTTCAAAAAGTGAAATTAAGCCCCATATCAAAAACTCATGAGAAATTCATTTTCTCATACTTTAAAAACCGAAATTAGTTATGTTTTTTTTTTAAAAAGGATTTTTTTAATGTAAATAAAATTATGTTTTTAAATTCAGGAAAAAATGAAAATTTTTATTTTTATTTATATTTTTTGAGCAAAAAACATTTTTTATTAAAACATTTCTTTGTTACCTAAGAAAACTTTAGACAATTAAAACCAGGCACATATATTTTTTAGAGTATTCATTTTAAAAAATATATATGTATATATATAAACTGTATATTTTTTAAAGAATTGTTAACAATTTTAGGAAAAATATTTAGTTCTTTTATAAAATTTAAATAATTTTTTTCTATAAAATAATTTATAATCTTCTCTAATTAATGTTAATTCAATTTCGATTATGATTTAATTTGTTATTTTTTTATTTTTTTTTTGTATTTTGATTGTATATTTTGTAAAACAATAAAATCAGTTTCACTTTTTATATATGATATATTGAATTTCTCGTGAGATTTTGGATAAGGGGTTTAATTTCACCTTTTATATAACTTATGGGGCCTAATCACTATTGACATCTATATATATATATATATATATATATATATATAGAGAGAGAGAGAGAGAGAGAGAGTAAAGTTCTAATAACTCCACCATATATTTTGAGTCCCTAAGGCCTCACTACATCCCTTGGATATCCCACTAAGGATGGTTGAGATTGAAAGCAAAAAAGTATATTTAACACTAATGAGTTTCCTATACACTAATTAATCCACTTTATTTCTCTAGCTTTAATTATACATTCACTAATGGATTAATTATACACAAAAAAAAATTATAATTTTTTTTTTTGGACTGAAACTTTTATACAAATGTTACTACACTTTTACTGTTTTAAAAGTGTAATTTCAACGGAAAAAATTGCGGTTTGACGGATTTTATTTTGAAATTTGAAAATTTGAAGCAAATTTACAATATATTTTGCGTTTTACGAGTGTAACTCAGTTTTTCGACAAATATTATTTTGAATTTTTCCAATTTTAACACAACTCATTGTGAATTGAGTGACTTATAAGTGTAACTTTAGTCTTTTAAAAGTGTAATTTTAGTCCAGGTAAGTGTAATTTCAGTCCAATAAGATTGTTATTTTTAGTCCAAGAGAATGTAATTTTAGTCCAGAAAAGTGTAATTTTAGTCCAGAAAAGTATAATTTCAGTCCACTGAGAATGTAATTTTAGTCCATTGAGAGTGTAACATTAGTCTAATGAGAATATGAGAATATGACCAAGTCCATGGAGAGTGTAACATTAGTCCAATAGTAGTAAGTGTAATTCTAGCAGAAAAAAGTGTAATTCTAACAGGAAAAAGTGTAATTCTAACAACAAAAAGTGTAATTTTAATAGAAATAAGTGTTATTCTAGCAAAAAAAATGTGTAATTATAACAGAAAAAAGTGTAATTTTAATGAAGAAAAGTGTAATTCTAACAGAAAAAAATGCAATTCTAACAACAAAAAGTGTAATTCTAATAGAAATAAGTGTAATTCTAATAGAAATAAGTGTAACTTTAACTTTAATAGATATAAGTGTAATTTTGATCGAAAAATGTGTAATTCTAATAGAAATAAGTGTAATTCTAATAGAAATAAGTGTAACTTTAACTTTAAAAGATATAAGTGTAATTTTGATCGAAAAATGTGTAATTCTAGCTAATAGAAATAAGTGTAATTCTAAATGGAAAAAGTGTAATTTTAATGAAAAAAAAGTGTAATTTTAACTGAAAAAAAGTGTAATTTTAACAGAAAAAAATGTAATTTTAATGGAAAAAAGTGTAATTTTAATAGAGAAAACTGTAATTTCAATAAGTGTCACTTTAATAGAGAACAGTGTAACTTTAACAAGATAAAGTATAACTTTAATAAATAGGGGAAAATGTAACTTAAATCGAGAAAATTATAACTTTAATTAAGAAAAATGTAATTTTAATAGAGATAAAAAAAACACCAACAATCAGATCTAAAACTTAAAAAAAAAAAAAATTAAAAACTAACACAACCAACACCTACAACCACAATAATTCCCAAATTAAAAAAAAATCTAAAAAAAAAAAAGTTCTGAAAAAAAAATTGATAAAATCTTTAGTAGATCTGAAAACATAATAAAAGTGCAAATTTAAAGGGCTAAAAATTCTGAAAACTCCAAAAAAAGATTGAAAATTAGAGGAGAGAACAACAAATACAAAAAAAAGAAAAAAAAAAAAAAAAAAACTATTAAAAGGAGGGTGAAGGAAAGTCAGTTATCGACATTAAATGGAGGGAACAACAACCACCATAATAATGAGAGACAACAACAACAATCACCCACCACCTACACCACCTTCATTCACGACAACACGACCTCCCTCCCCTTCTTTCAATTTTTTTTTTCAGATCGAAAAATATGACTTGTGGTGTTGGTGCTATCGACGGAGAAGGAGAGTCAGTTATGGTGGTTGTGGTGGTGGGAGTGGTTGTGGTTGTCGGAATGGCGAGTGCTGGTGGTTTTGTTGTCGGGTGGAATGGGTGAAGAGGGGAGAGGAGGTGTCGGGTGTTGGTGGCGGGGGAGTCAGATCTGGTGGCGTGGTGTGGTGGGGGATGATGGTGTCGTTGGGGTTGTTGTCGAGTGGTGGCAGGCGGGTATGGGGGTGTTGGGTGGAATGAGTGAAGAGGAGGGTAAGATGAAGATGGTGCTAGGTGGGGTTGTTCTCGGGTGGTGGCAGGTGGGTAAGTGGGAGGCCAGGTGGTGGGTGTGGGTGGTGGTGGGTAGTGAGATGGTGAACGTGCGTGGTGTCGGGATGGTGGTGGGTGTGGGTGGTGGTGGGTAGTGGGAGCCGGTTGGGGTGGGTTGGTGAGGGAGATGGAGGGAAAGTTTTTGATTTTTTTGGTTTTTGAATTTTTTTGGTTTTTGAATTTTTTTTTGTTTTTGAGAGATGAGAAATTTTTGAGAGATAAAATGAGTGAATTTGTGTGAGAGGAGAGATAAGTGAGTATGAAAATAAATTATATATAGTGAATTAATTTTTAATTAGGCGGATTAGTGAGGGTAGAGTGAGAAAGTGTTAAATTGGCTAATTAATCACATTTTTTCCCTTTTAATCTCATCCATCCATCCCTCTCATCTAATGGCCCTAAAGAGGACTTATGGACTCACACTTAGGAGGTGGACTTACTTGATCTTTACACTATATATATATATATATATATATATATATATATATATATATATATATATATATATATATATAGAGAGAGAGAGAGAGAGAGAGAGAGAGAGAGAGATTTACAATCAAATACATTACAAAAAAATTTAGTTATTAATTTTTTGAGTGGGCGTAAATCCACTCCTATTTCCTCATTGAAGTGGGCGTAAATCCACTCCTCCTACTCCAAGGAATTTAGTTATTAATTTTTGTAGATCTGGAATTTTGTTAATTTTTGATGTCGATGGAGGTGTCGGCAATAAGGAGAGTTTTGGGTGGCCGGTGATGTTGTTGACGCTGTCTAAGGTTGCTGATTATAACGGCGGCATAAGAGAGGATGAGCGACGAACGGTCGACGGTGTTGTGTATGTGCTGCTACGGAGGCAAGTGTCGAGGTGTGAGACGGGGGTGGTCGGTTGTGGTGCGTGGTGGTGGCTGTGTGGGGTGAGACAGTGGTGGTCGGTGGCAGTGGGGGTGGCTGGTGGCACTGGTGGTAGTAGTGGTAGTGTATGGTGTTGGTTGGGGGTCAGCGTTGGTAAGGGTGGCGACGGTGGTGGGGCAGTGGTGATGGTGTTAGTAGATACACAAAATACCACCCTAGATACATCTGATATTACTACCGGATACATGTGTATCTGGCAGTATTGACATGTGTATCTGGCAGTACTGATATGTGTATCTGGGAGTATTGACATGTGTATCTGGCAGTACTGATATGCGTATCTGGAAATGTTGACATGTGTATCTGACAATAATGATATGTGTATCCGCAAATACTATAAAATGTATCTCATAGTTAGTCTTAAAACTTCAAAAATATTAGTGTTAAAAGTTTAAAAGTGCATCTAAAATTCTAGGGTGGAAAAAGTGTATCTACTGTTTTTTTTTTTTTAAAAAAAAAAAAAAAAAAAAAAAAAAGCCTAAATAAGCTAGATCGTACGGTTCGCACCGTAAGTCGGTTCGTACACAACCCGCCCCTATATATATATATATATATATATATATATATATATATATATATATATATATATATATATATATATATATATATATATATATATATATACTAGTTTGAATGCCCGTGCGTTGCAACGGGGTAATTAGCTTATTTATAATGCAAAAAAAAAACGTTATAAGCGTTTAATGTTTACATTATATGTCTAACGATTTGTTTACATATTATTAAAATATCTCTTTCAAAAAAAAAAAAAAAAAGATTAATATATACGTGGGTTAACTCTTATTTATAATCATATAATCACCCCACCTTATACTAATCTTTCGATGTGGGATAATTCTACTATTTATAAGTAATATATTCACAAAAATTGAATTTTTTTTCTGATGTGGGACAATTTTAATATTTATACGTAATATATATTTATCAAACCTGCATTATTTTTCAATGTGGGACAAATAACATATTCAGAATTACCCCATCTTTTTTGTACTTAGTTCGACATTCAACCAGATCTCGGATACCGAATACAGATAATTGCTGCTCATTATATCTAATAGTTATATTTAAATTTAATAATATGATCAAGTACTCTCCATTAATATTTGTACGTTGTTTTTCTTCAAAAAAAAATTTAACATAATTGAGATACGGAAATTTCCCGTGGTACCCCATAATTTTGTTAGATTTTCCACGTTACCCCTACTTTTAAAAATCTGCCTATAGTACCCTTGAGGTTCCATTTTTTTGTCCATGGTACCCCTTAATGTAAAGGCTGTTAAATGGATGTTAAGTTTGATGGCGTGACAATAAAATAACAATTAAAAAATAATACCCCCTTTATTGTTTTATTGGTACGGATATCTCTCTTTTAAATGCAAATTTTATTAACTATATCATTATAATATTGGAAATTTCTCATGGTAACCTTGAACTTTGATAGATTACACATGCTACCATGGACATTTGTTTTCTATTTTTTTTTTATCATAATTAAAATATGTGCAAATGATAAGAACCTATACTCTAATGATAGAATATTTTTTTAACACAATTCTAATTATATTATTTAAACATAGTATATCTCCACACCTACATTATTTTTTAATATGAGACATATAAAATCTATAGGTAGAAAATATAATGATATAAACTTTTAAGAGCTCTCCAAGACAATACTTAAGCGACTCAAAAGATTTTGAGTTGATGCCTAAGTTCCAAGGATGCTCATAGAATCATCCACCTTATGCTATATTTCGATATGGGAAAATTCTATTTTTTATATGTAGTATATTTATCACACCTATATTATTTTTCAATGTGGGAGATATAACATACTATGAAATACACCATCTTTAATATGTGCAAATTATATGAAATCTATATATACTCTAATGATAGCATTTCTTACATTGAATCTAATAATATTATTTTCATAATTTTTTTACCTACATTATTTGTCAAATGAAATTTAAAATTTTTTATATAAAAATTAGAAACATTACTTGAATATAAAATAAGAAATACATAGTATATATTATAATAACTAAAAGATTTTCCAAACATTAACTTAGGTTAGAAACCATTATTGTAGAGACAGTAATACAAACTCTTTTAAGAGTTAACCCTGATATATAATACTTAAGGGAATCAAAAGATTTTGGGTTATGACTTCTATTTATAATCATAAGATCACCATGTCTTATGATAATCTTCTGATGTGGGACAATTCTAATATTTATACATAGTATATTCACCACACTTACGTTACTTTTCAATGTAGGACAAATAACATACTAAGTACACCATTTTTTTTGCACCTACTTTGGCATCAACCCGATTTAATAATGAGAAAATACAATACAATACAATATACACTCTAATGATAACATTTTTTTGTCACAATCTAATTATATAATTTTCATACGATAATTTTTTTTCAAATGAAATATAAAGTTTTTATATCAAAATTATAAACATCACTTTAATATAATATAGAAAATGTATATATATGGGACATATCTATTATTTATACATAATATATTCACAACACCTACATTATTTTTCAATGTGGGACATATAACATGCTAAAAAGTCTATATATCTTTTATATCAAAAAATTTTGGATTAATACATAAGTTTCAAGGATGCCTCCTATTTATATTTATAGAATCACCCTACCGTATACTATTATTTCAATGTGAGATACATAATTTAATTATTTAGACGTAGTATGTTCATAATGCCTACATTATTTTTCAATGTGAAAGATATAGCATACCAAGAAATACATGTCTTTTCTTAAAAAATCACTATTGTATACATATTTTTTTTGAAGGTAAAATCACTTAGTCTCGATCATTAGATATGGATCTCTACATCGTACATATAACGACTCATTAACGCTCTATTACTGCATTCAGAAGACAACCATTAGTAAAATCTTTAGTTTTGTATTGTGTCATGAGATTACCATTAGTAAAACCTTTAGTTATTTTTTGATTTTCTTGTTCATGTTCTTAACTCTTTCCCGGGTAGTTCCCAACGATTTTCACTTTATTTTTTATATCATATCGTAGATAATGATAAAAAATCTTAAGAGCTCTTTAAAACAATGTTTATGAGACTCAAAAAATTTTGGGTGGATACATAAGTTCCAAATATGCATCCTATTTATAATCATAGGATCACATCACCTTATACTAATCTTTCGGTGTGGGACAATTCTACTATTTATATGTAGTATATTCACCACACCTACTTATTTTCCAATGTGGGACAAAACATACTAAAAAGTACACAATTTTACGTATTAAGAAGTACACCATCTTTAATATGTGCAAATAATATGAAATTTATACTCTAATGATAGCATTTTTTAACACAAAGCGAATTATATTATTTTCATAATTTTTTTAACGATATTTTTTTGCCAAATGAAATGTAAAAGTTTGATATAAAAATTGAAAATATCACTTGAATATAATTTAGGAAATATACATATTATAATAATTAAAAGATTTTCCACTTTATTTTTACATCAAAAATTATACTTTCCTAAATTGATTTTTGATGATGTGGACGCTCTCGGATCGCTCGAAAAAACTCTCTTTTATATATATATATAGATATATATATATATATATATATATATATATATATATATATATATATATATATATATATATATATATATATATATATATATATAAGAGGCTTTTTTCGAGCGATTCTAAAGTTTCCACGTCATCAAAAATCAATTTAGGAAAGTTTTATAAATAATAATTTTTGATGTAAAGAATAAAGTGGATAATCTTTAATTATTATAATATAGTATATAGTATATATTTCCTAATTTATATTCAAGTCACGTTTCTATTTTTTACACGAAAAATTTTCCATTTTATTTGACAAAAAAACATTATTTAAAAAATTATGAAAATAATATAATTAGATTCGTGGTAAAAAATACTATCATTAGAGTATAAATTTCATATAATTTGCACATGTTAAAAATTATTTATTTCATAGTATGTTAAAAATTAGCATAAAGTGGGGCGTGTTGGAATTCATTAATCTCATTAGTATACATATTCATAGTATGATAGTTTAATTTAGTCATAAAATTAAAACAAGATCTTATGCATGCAAACATAAAACAAAGTAGAGAAGAAATCACCACTTCTTACATTGGTGTTTCGGATTTATTGGGCACCAACAAGATCTCCTACTTGTTAGTTCTTGAGCTTTCCAAAGATGGAAGAATAAGATTCAAGTGGAGAATCTCTCCTAAGGAATTATACCCAAGGCAATACTCTTAATAATTATAATTAATATGATCAGTATTAATTAAAATCTTAACTTAAAAATGACACAAAATATTGATTTTGTTTTCCTCTATTTCGGTTAAGAGGAGAGCATTTTATGAGTTTTCTTTCTCTAAGTTTTTCACAAAATGTAGAGAGTTATATTTTTCTAACACTAGAAAAATAGTAGAGTAGTGAATGAATAATAGAGGAATCCGTTTGGTTTCTCTTGATGGAAAAACCGGTTGGGGGGGGGGGGGGGGTCTATAAGGGGAGCCAATGCATGGTCTTGTTCTTCTCAAGGTGAGACTAGGCATGCAAGGCTAGTTATTAGGCTTAATCATTATGTTTCCATTTAAAAATAAAACACAATATTAACCCTAAACTCCTCCAAAATTTCGGTACACTAAGATAAAATGGGTAGTCCATTTTATTTTGTCATTTGTCAATTTTGTCACATGTTACATGTTACATGACATGTTACAATGCAATGTATTTTTAACATATTAAAAATAAACATATTAATAAAATATGGCACATACAAAATTAACTAGTAATTTTTAATTACTTGTACCAAAATGGTTTATCGAATTATAAATTTCAACAACTTGAATTTATAATAAATTATTCAATCCGTTTCAATTGTTTCGTAAACAATAATTTAATCTAAGTAATAAAACAATTGATTATTTAGACCGTAACTCATTTAATCGAATTACAATGAGTCACGTTAATTTTACTCACAAAATCATCCGTCAATTTTAAGCAATTTAATTAACTCGTATCGACATACGATTAATTAATTGATCAATTAAGAGTATTACCCTATAGGTATGACCTCAGGGTATCAACTGATCACCACCGTCGCACGACAGTAATGTCAAACTCTAGTCACCAATCATTACCGATATGTGTGGACCAATTGATTTGTAAAATATTATTTTCCCTCATGTATTCTTAAATATGAGATTTAAACATGTGATCATCATGATCGACAATTGTGATCGCATTATTGTCGGGGACACTTGCTCCAACAATCTCCCACTTGTCCTCGACAAGTATGCGTCACCAATTCTCTTGTCCTATTACTATCTCCCACTCAATGCAAGGTGTCTTTCGGGTCGTACATGCAAGTGATCATATCGTGAGTGGTTTCCTCGATCTGGAGAACAACTGATTAACCAGAGTTATCTACCATACATACCTTCCGAGCGTGACCACGCATTTCCAGTTCATTACTCCTCGAGTGGCCCTGAGATATTGTTTTAACCCTGACAAAGAGGTGGACAATTCCTATCGCACTATTCCCTTCTACTAGCCACAGCTCATCATAACCCAAAATAAGCCCTTTAACCCCATTTACGAAGGTCGTAGGATATAAATCAAAGTTTCTTCAAATTGTGCCACCTTGGGCGACAGGTCTTTAGTCAAAGAATTGACTCATTAGGTAGCTCTCGCCACGACCAGGCTATATAAATTTGTCAGAACTCTATAAGCGGTCATAAGGCCCGACAAAGTGTTCCTAACAGTCTGCCTATGTGATCGACTAGTCATCTCACATGACTCTATGGCACTTGAACTTGCCATCAATCGCATCACACTCTAGTCACTTCGAGACGTCACCTTATACAAGTGACTATGGGCAAATACCATGTTAATCCGGGTTCACTTTAACGGGTTCAATATTGTCTCTACAACCCGTTTGGATATAACAAAGTATAAAAGGAGTTTTTAGATTAAAAAACTCGAACGAAAAATGTGATTATCACATATGAACAATCTATACTTGATTACCACTTCATATTCTTATAATCCAATTTGATCATGTATGTAGTTGTTCATCTCAATACAATTGAAATGACATGACTCATCATGTTAAGCCTATGAGAAGGCTTCGGTTAGTAGATTTTATCAACTTCTTGTACCTTACTTAACCTTACTACATACTCGTTTTTCTTTGTAATGTATACATTTGCATTACAAAACTTTCTGAGTACGTGTCTAGATCCAATCTAGACATAAGCTTTCTAATCTTAGAATAGCTCCCACTGTTTTCACAGTGTGCGGGACCCATCCCACTCGCACATCTCATGATTGCAAGTGTACTCAATTTCCGTTGTAAGCATCTCTCATTGTTCTTAATTGCCTAGAACGATCCTAACAAATCCATTTCTTAAATAACATAGCCACAATGGTTCCTTAACCATCTTTAGGTGTTTTGAATACGGTTTTTGTCCAAAACCTTATACAATCTCAACAGTCATCAGTGTAAGCCCTTACACAAATTAGTGAATTGCATCAAAACACTTAACTTTACACCCTTAATGCTCCTACAAGCACTTAAGGATAATCTGTATGGCTATTTGGTAACTATTACTTAAATTCGATTTTGAAACAATTCATCATACTCAAAGTATATGAAGTGTTATACATCATTACTCATTTAGTTGATCCGGCAGCGGAAGCAAATGGAATCAATCAAATATGTTCAACTCGATTGTACTAATCATGAATCTTATCAACATAAGATTTCTTATCTGACGCTAATATCATGTAGATTTATCTCCATAAATCCAGATATTAAAGATGTATTATAATACTCCAAAAGTCTTAAATCATTCTCAATGATCAATATGTCATCCACATATAAGACTAATTAAAATTACCGTGACTCCTACTAAACTTCATGTATAAACACAACTTCTCGACCCATTGAGAAAAGTTTTATAACATGATCAAAATATTGACTCCAACTCATTAATGTCCTACTTAAGACCATCTCTTAAGTTGCACATGATCTTAGGATTGTAAGAATCTATAAAACACATCACATGTATCGAATACATTCCTTCTTTAATTGAAGAAATGGGTTTTAGATTCACTCGCTATATATATATATATATATATATATATATATATATATATATATATATATATATATATATATATATATATATATATATAGAAATAGAAATAGGATCTCGTGCGAACCTAAAGTTCGGTGCGAACTTACGAACTAATCAATATGGTCGATTCAACGCACTCCCAACTTCACACCGACATATCCCCCTCCCCTTTTTTACTCCATTAAACCTGACCTCGATTCACCTAATTACTTTCACTCCACCTTCACCAAACATCACCCTCAACACCGGAGCATCTCCGACGTATTCCACGCCAAATAAGACTTTAAGTCGTGCATACAACTCCACAAACCTCAACACCAAATTCACTCATCAAAATCCCCAATTTTATGGTTTAATTCTTCAATCAATACGTAAATATAAAATGCGGTTGTTAATTCGATGAATTCCGCTCAATTCAGGGTTTAATATTTCAATTGATTTGTAAAATGCCATGTTAATTTGATGAATTCCAACAGTTATCATCATCATCATCGTCCTCTAATGGTGGCGACATCATCACCACCATCAATTTTATCAGCATCATCGTTTCCAAGTATTTTGTTGCCGGAGATTTCATCGGCGTCGCATTATTGTTCGTTTAGCAGCGTTCCGATTTGCTCTGATTTTTGATATTTCGCTTCAATTCTTGTAGATCTAGTAATTAAATCTGAAATTTTGGTCATAAAATTGAGAAGGCGGCTTCGGTGATCGGCTATGGTAGCTCGACGGAGTGAGGGATGGGTGGAGTGGCGAGGGGAATTATGTGATTGGGAGATTGATGGTCACAGTGTATGATTGTCGATTACGGGTGGTTCTTACACAAGTGTGTAATCATGTATATGTGTGTTTGGGTGGTCACCATTTTCTCATCTCTGGTTTGTCTCTTATCATCAAAAATTATTGTGGCGTCATTGTTGAATAAAGGTTGAAGATTCAAGGGAATTGGGGATTTTGTGATTTAACTTTTTGAGTTTTGATGGCTAATTGAATGAAAAGGTTTAATCTATTGTTGATTTGAGCAAGAGTGAGTTCAAATTTCGGAAAAATATACTGAGATTGGTGGGATAAGAGAGATAGTGATGAAAGTCAGTGATTAAAATTGACCTTCACATTTACTTACCTGTCATTAACTTTCAACAGCAGGTGACTAACATGTAGGGTTTGTTTTAAGAAGACACCCATTAAAGGTGAAACTATTCTTAGATTAATGAAAGGTCGAATTGTTCTGATTTTTGATATTTCGCTTCAATTCTTGTAGATCTAGTAATTAAATCTGAAATTTTGGTCATAAAATTGAGAAGGCGGCTTCGGTGATCGGCTATGGTAGCTCGATGGAGTGAGGGATGGGTGGAGTGGCGAGGGGAATTATGTGATTGGGAGATTGATGGTCACAGTGTATGATTGTCGACTACGGGTGGTTCTTACACAAGTGCGAAATAATTATCCTAAACGTTTTCATCCTAAATTTAGAATACATGTCCCTCTCGTTTAATCACATTAAGTTGCGAAATACACTTCTTTAAGTTACTAGATACATATATTCAACTAACTAGATACATTCGCTTAAGTTGCTAGATACACTTATTTAAATTTTTAGATACAAACATCTAACTTGCTAAATACATTCTTTTAAGTCACTAGATACATATCTCTAGCTAATTAGATACACTCATTTACCTTGTTAGATACATATCTCTAGCAACCTAGATAGACTCATTTACCTTCTTATATCCACCTAGATACACATCTCTCGCAAGTTAGATACACGCATTTACATTGCTAGATACACTCTTTTATAGTACTAGATACACACCTTTATCTTGCTAGATACACTCATTTACCTGACTAGATACACATCTCTGGTAAGTTAAATACACTTCTTTACCTTACTAGATACACTCATTTACCTTACTAGATACACTCTTTTACTTCATTAGATACACTCTCTTGCTAGATACACATCATTATACATGGTCCTTATTATTTATATTTATACTTAATAAAATCTTACAACCTACGGAGTATTTTGGAAAATAATGATTATATTGCCAATTTGCCATGGTGGTCCAATATAATCACATGGTACTCAAATAAAGTAGAAGAAGTACTCTAGAACAAGCACGTCTTTTCAAGTCTTTTAAACTTCCAAATTGCAGACATTTTGGTTTCTAAAATGTGTGGATCTTGTGAATTACACCATTTTAAAGGTTCATAGCCATCATTGGAATAACATAAACTACCTCACAACATCATTGGAATCAACGCAGCCCAATGTCTCAGAACAGCTTAAACCCAATAGACTCAGCATAAAATAGCTCAAAACCAAAGTTCTAAAAGAATTAAAACTCTGAGAGAATATTAACAGTGGCATCGTGAATTCAGGTCAATTTTTTCTCAAAATCCAAAAAACGCCATTAAATCAACATGCGAAAAAGTCATCTGTACCTAATCCCCAATCAATCACCATGAACATCAATACTCCGGGAGATCCTCAAAAGTTGCTTAAGCCTTAAAGCAAGCATCTGAATTCTGAGTAGTATATCATAATCTCAATTAATCAAAGATGTAAATGTACAACCTCATTCAGTTAATAAGAAACACGTAAACCACAACGAATCGCCTCAAACCCCTCAAAAGTAGCTAAGAGAAGTATAATAGAAATCCTCGGCAAAGTGAACAGTCCAAACACGGGGGATGTCGTTCGAATCAGGTAGGCGGAGTGGAGATGATAAAGAGAAATAGAAGGTGATGATCGATGGTGATGTCGCCCGATTTTGCTCGAGGATGCAATGGGGTGATACTTGCGTAGAGGTCGGAGTGAAAAACGGGGAGAAGATGGAGAAGGGAGAGTGAGGAACAGGTCGCATAAGAATAGAGGCATTGTCGGTAGTGTTGTCGGAGGTTGCCGGCTAGGTCTGGCACTCCGACGCCGGCGTAATGAAAGTATGGGTAGAGTGAGAGAGAAAGGGGATTGTGGGGCCATGTGAAAAAGCAGTGGAGATGGGGTAATATAGCGTGATTGATACGCTTAATTTTAGACATGAATTTTTTTAACTTAGTTCGTACGGTTAGACCGTACTTTAGTTCGCACTGACCCCGACCCTATATATATATATATATATATATATATATATATATATATATATATATAGTGTTAAGTTCTCCTAAGTCCTTCTCCTCCCTTCTTTTCAGATCGAAAACCACCTTCCACCCCCGTCACTAATACCACCACGCACCACCACCTTCCACCCCTGTCACCAACACCGCGCCTCATTCACACTCGGCCTCCACAACCCAAAACCCGACACCTAACCACCATCCTCCCTCTTTCACGGCCACCAGGCCTCCCACCCTCCTTCACGGCCACCGCCATCCTCCGCCGCGATTTTTTTTTTTTTTTTTTTTTTTTTTTTGAAATTTTTGGATCTCGTTTGGTGTTTTCAAAGTGTTTCACTAACAACCACACTGATTTCCTTGCTAATGCAGGAATTAGAACGAAAGAAGCAGGAGCTTGAAGCTTTATTAATTAGAGCGAACGAAGCAGGAGCTTGAAGCTTTATTAATTGAAGATTTTCTCGTTTTTTTTTTTCGAAAAGTCAGATCCGGGTTTTTTATGGGTTGTTTTGATTTTATTTTTTTCAAATCTCATTGCGTATTATTAAAATTTCGGTTTTTTTCATTGTTATTATTAAAACCGTTTAGATCTTGTTTATTTCATTGTTATTATTAAAACCTCGTCCACCATTGAAATCTTGTTTATTTCGGGTTTTTTCTTTTTGATTTTTTAGTATAAATTCCGTTTTGTGAACGGTTGTATTTAAGATTTTGGTTGGTTTTTTCATTTATTTTCATCTACTTTTTATTTCGTTTTTTTATTATTTTAGATCTAATATTCTTGGTTTTCATTTTGGTTTTTTATTATTTTAATGTTGTGGGTGTTATACTATTATTTTCTGTTACAATTACACTTTTTTTGTTTAAAATTACACTTTTTTTGGTTAAAATTACCCTTATTTCTGTTAAAATTACACTTTTTCCTGTTAAAATTACACGTTTTTCTATTACAATTACACTTTTTCTTGTTGGAATTACACCTTTTCTTGTTACAATTACACTTTTTCCTGTTAAAATTACACTTTTTCTTGTTGGAATTACACTTTTTCTTGTCACAATTACACTTTTTCTTCTTACAATTACACTTTTTTTTGTTACAATTACACTTTTTATGTTAAAATTACACTCAATTCTGTTACAATTACTCTTTTTTCTGTTAAAATTACACTTTTTCGTGTTGGAATTACATTTTTTTCCTTTAAAATTACACCTTTCTACTTTAAAATTACACTTTTTTCGGTTAAAATTACACTTTTTCCTTTTAAAATTACACTTATCTCTATTAATGACTAAAGTTACACTCTTGGACTAAAGTTAGACAGACTAATTTGGACTATTTGGACATTTTGGACTAACTAATTTGGACAATTTGGACAATATGGACTAACTAATTTGGACTATTTGGACTATTTGGACGAACTAATGGAGTTTACGACTAAATTGAATACAATATTTATAACTAAATTTGGACTAAAATTATACAATTTTGGACTAAAAATACATTTGTGGATTGAAAATACACTATTTACGAATAATTTTGAACTAATCTATATATATATATATATAAAAGAGAGTTTTTTCGAGCGATTTGAGAGCGTCCACATCATCAAAAATCAATTTAGGAAAGTATAATTTTTGATGTAAAAAATAAAGTGGAAAATCTTTTAATTATTATAATATGTATATTTCCTAAATTATTCCAATTTTTATATCAAACTTTTACATTTCATTTGGCAAAAAAATATCGTTAAAAAAATTATGAAAATAATATAATTAGCTTTGTGTTAAAAAATGCTATCATTAGAGTATAAATTTCATATTATTTGCACATGTTAATGATGATGTACTTCTTAATACGTAAAATTGTATAATTTTTAGTATGTTTTGTCCCACATTGGAAAATAAGTAGGTGTGGTGAATATACTACATATAAATAGTAGAATTGTCCCACATCGAAAGATTAGTATAAGGTGATGTGATCCTATGATTATAAATAGGATGCATATTTGGAACTTATGTATCCACCAAAATTTGTTGAGTCTCATAAATATTGTTTTAAAGAGCTCTTAAGATTTTCTATCGTTATCTACGATATGAAATAAAAATAAAGTGGAAATCGTTGGGAATTACTCGGGAAAGAGTTAAGAATATGAACAAGAAAATCAAAATATAACTAAAGGTTGAACAAGAAAATCAAAAAATAAAAGGTTTTACTAATGGTAGTCTCCTGACACAATACAAAACTAAAGATTTTACTAATGGTTGTCTTCTGAATGCAGTAATAGAGCTTTAATGAGTCGTTATATGTACGATGTAGAGATCCATATCTAATGATCGAGACTAAGTGGTTTTACCTTCAAAGAAAAATAAAATGTATACAATAGTGGTTTTTTAAGAAGAGACATGTATTTCTTGGTATGTTATATCTTTCACATTGAAAAATAATGTAGGCATTATGAACATACTACGTCTAAATAATTAAATTATGTATCTCACATTGAAATAATAGTATACGGTAGGGTGATTCTATAAATATAAATAAGAGGCATCCTTGAAACTTAGGTATTAATACAAAAATTTTTTGATATAAAAGATATAGACTTTTTAGTATGTTATATGTCTCACATTGAAAAATAATGTAGGTGTTGTGAATATATTATGTATAAATTATAGAAATGTCCCATATATATACATTTTCTATATTATATTAAAGTGATGTTTATTACTTTGATATAAAAACTTTATATTTCATTTGAAAAAAAATATCGTATGAAAATTATATAATTAGATTGTGACAAAAAAATGCTATCATTAGAGTGTATATTGTATTGTATTGTATTTTCTCATTATTAAATCGGGTTGATCTCAAAGTAGGTACAAAAAAAATTGTGTACTTAGTAGTTATTATGTTATTTGTCCTACATTGAAAAGTAACGTAAGTGTGGTGAATATACTATGTATAAATATTAAAATTGTCCCACATCGGAAGATTACCGTAAGGCATGGTGATCTTATGATTATAAATAGAAGTCATAACCCAAAATCTTTTGATTCCTTAAGTATTGTCGAGATAACTCTTAAAAGAGTTTATATTACTGTTTCTACGATAATGATTTCTAACCTAAGTTAATGTTTGGAAAATCTTTTAGTGATTATAATATATACTATGTATTTCTTATTTTATATTCAAGTGATGTTTCTAATTTTCATATAAAAACTTTTAAATTTCATTTGACAAAATAATGTCGGTAAAAAAATTATGAAAATAATATTATTAGATTCATGGTAAGAAATGTTATCATTAGAGTATATATAGATTTCATATAATTTGCACATATTAAAGATGGTGTATTTCATAGTATGTTATATCTCCCACACTACAAGAAATCTGCTCTCGGGCGACTGGCTTACGCGACAGAAAATAGTCGCTAAAAGTGCTCGGGCGACTACAATCAGTCGCCAAGTGGTAGTCGCAACTGTTAGTCGCCTAAAATCAATCGGGCGACGGATTTCAGTCGCTAAAATGGCGACGGATGAGGGAGTAGTCGCCAAAAATAGCGACGGAAATGGCGACTACTATTGGTCGCAAAAATAGCGACGGTTCCCATTTCAGTCGCCAATCAGCGACCACTTTCAGTCGCAGGTTCAGTCGCCATTTTGGCGACGCCTTTTCATTCAGTCGCCAATTTGGTCGCTATCGTGTAAAAATTTGAGAAGATAGTCAGGAGGTTAGCGACGGGGGTAGTCGCCATTTTGGTCGCCATTTTGGCGACAGATGCTTGTAGTCGCCATTTTGGCGACGCCTTTCGGTCGCAAAGTTCCAGTTTCAGTCGCCATTTTGGCAAATGGTGGACCTGTCATTCTCATTTAGCTCGAGCCAAATTGCTACAATTTGCACCTGCAATTAAAATTCCAACCCAGCAGCATACACAACGCACGCACATGATGACCAACAACGTCACATTTCATACAAATGAAATCCGAATTCAAGTTATTACAACCAACGCAACAAGATGGTTCGTGTCCAAGTCTAACTAAACAAAGGATAAACAAGTCTCATGCATCTAACTAAAACATCCGACAAGGAAAAGGATAAACAACCAACAACTGAGTCAATTACACGGCAAAGCAGATCCCGCTCCACTACCACCTCCTCCGGAAGGATCTTTAGGGTCTTGATTTTGTGGACGCCATCCCGGGTTGCAAGACGAGAAATAAGTGGTCATCAACTCCATTTGCTCCTTCATTCTCTTCAATTCTTCATCCCTTGCGGCCTCCCTTGCTTCCCTTGCTTCCCTTTCCGCCTTCCTTTCTTCTCTTTCGGTCTCAAGTGTAGTTTGAAGTTGAGACACGATACTCGGCATATATGTTTGGCTTTGAGGGGTTACCGAAGTAGGTTGGTCGTAGAAGAGTTCTCTTTCCGTTCCGGTTCCATATACCCCCCCTTATTGAAGCCATCCACTAAATCAAGCCAAAGCTCATTATCGGAGATGTCGGGATTCCTCTCTTTCCGAAGTCGAAATTTAGCCTAAAAAATTAAAGCGTTAATGATTATATGTTATATTTGTATAACAATATATATGTAATCAAAACATTTGAAAGGAATTGTATTATATACTTACATATAAATTGGCGTTCTTCTTCGAATTCCACACCCTTTTCCCCTTAGCTCCTTCTTTCGTATGCGTCTCATAGAAAAGCTCCGGAACCGTAGGCATCTTACCCTTATTCTTGGCCGCCTTCCGAAAATGAAAAACAAAGGTTAAATTATAAAGACTACTTAATACTTTAAATATAATCTCAAACATAATCTAACTTATATATAAAATTAAATATACGACGTACATTTGACATTGCTCGGTCATAGAATGATTGAGAACCTCCGTAATGTGTAGCATCAATGTGGGCATCCTTCTTCCCTCCCCTTTTATTGATCGCTGCTCGAGCCGACTTCTCCTTAAATTCGGGGGTATCTCTCTTCTCCATCAGTTCTTTATATGCGGTTCCTATAAAAAAAAATGCCAAATATTAGTATTTAATTAAATAGATAACAAATGACGATAATTTAACTAATTAATTACAACCACCAAAAGTAAATAAATTTACCTTCCATAAACTGAGGGGGTTTCTTCCTCTTAGAAACCTTATACATGTTATCTCTTAGCCTCTTTTTGCCGATGTAATTGTATCTCTCCCAAACAGAACGCTCTTGTTCCTTAGGCCAATGAAAGTTTTGCTAGACGTAAAAAAAAATCGTTAGAAAACACAAATCACTAATTAATTAGAATACATTTACGAAAATTATTTAAAAATATATATACCCGGAAGTTATTGAACCATCCCTCCTTCTCTTCTTCGCTTGCATCCCACCAACAAGTAATACCCCTGGTCATCTTTTGCCGAGTGCTAGCGGTGACTTTAACTACATACTTGGAATTAAACCTGAAATTATACATGTTAAATACGAATTAAAAATATTAATATTAAAAATAAATCAACTACTAATAAAAAAATAAATAAAGAGAATTTCTTACCAAAGACCCCTAATGTCAATAATGATCTTGTTATCCTCGGTGTATGTGACAGGATCCCATGCTCGACCTCCTCCTCCTCGTCGTGTCATCCTCTAAGGACCGCTCGACCTCGGTGGTCTCCTCCTCCTCCTCCTCCTGCGTACTACGGCCCCCACTACCTCCGCCTCGCTGTCTACCACCACGACCACGTGCCATTATACTACAAATTGAACAAATAAAATTGTTAGAAAGTGTTAATTAAAATTAAATAAAACGAAATGGATATAACATATATATATAACATAAAAAATGGCTAGGAAACACAATAATAAATAAATTGATAACAAAAAGATGTAAAAACCTCATTATCCTAATCCTCATTGTCATCCTCATCCTCATCCTCATCATCATCATCATCGTCATCATCGTCATCATCGTCACCCTCACCCTCACCCTCACCCTCCTCCTCCTCCTCCTCCTCCTCCTCCTCCTCCTCCTCCTCCTCCTCCTCCATGTGATCATCTGTCCCCTCCACATTATCTTCTTCCTCTTCTTCCAACTCCTCCCCTCCCGCTTCTTTCTCATTCTCATGAATGATTTCATCATCAATTGGAGATAAAACTGATTTTGATACAATTTCTTCTTGAAAAAATGTTGTATCAAATTTTGATCTAGCCTTTGTCTTAAAGATCGCCCACCATTGCTTTTGATGTTTATCATTACTCGTGCTTGGATAAGAAGCAAAATACACTTGATGAGCTTGATGTGCGAGTATAAATGGGTCATAAGTCATGTATGTTCGGGTATGATTAACTTCTACGAGTTTGTAACGATCATGGACTCTCATTCCCGCTATGGAATTATCTTTCCATTCACACTTGAATAAGACTGTTTTATAAGCACGTCCACGCCCATTATAGCACAACTCAAGGATATCCTCTAATATGCCGTAATATTCATTGTCATCAAGGGAGGAAATTGTAACACCATAATTGCATCTAACCTTCCTCTTCCCGTAATTGAATGTATGGAAATTGAATCCATTAATCAATACCGATTCCAAGTTTTAACCTTTCGTGAAGGACCTAAGGCTAAACTCCTTACCAAATCATCTTGGATATTGCATTCAATGACATGTTTCCGAAACCATGATGGAAATTGATCCTCATGCTTATTCCAAACATCATTCTTGCTCACATTAGGATGTTCTTTAATGAAATCGTTCACAAATTGTGTTTCATAAGGCTCTAAGATTTCACAATTAGAAAGAACATAAAGGTGAGCACGATTATATTCTTTGTCATCCAAATATCTTGTCTCCCCACTTGATGAACACCCTTCATCATCATGAGTTTGGAAAAACTCGGGTACACTTGTGTCCACTTCATCGGCTTTATCAATATTTAAGTTCTTTGCTTTGGTTTCTATATGTTTTTCAAAGTAAAGAGAGCAAAAATTTGCAATCTCTTCCGTTAAATACGCATTGCATATAGAACCTTCAACCCGAGCCTTATTACCAATTTTTTTCTTCAAATGATTAAGAAACCTATACATGTAAATTAAAATGTAGTTATTTCTTTATTATTAGAATAAAATACATAAATGAATAATATTTATAATTGAAATACTAGTAAATTATTATTACATACCTTTCAAATGGATACATCCACCTATATTGACGGGGTCCACCAACTTTTGCTTCATAAGGCAAATGGACCGGTAAATGCTCCATGGAATTAAAGAATGAAGGAGGGAAGATCATCTCAAGTTTACATAAGATAATTGGAATTTGCTCTTCAAGACGAATCATGTCATCAACCGATATGGTTGAAGAGCATAAATCTCGGAAAAATTGACTAATCTCGGTAACTGCATTCCACACGGTAGTTGGGAGGAGATGTTTCAATGCAACGGGTAATAAGCGCTCCATGAAAACATGACAATCGTGGCTTTTCAACCCTTGCAACTTCAGTTTCTTAAGATCAACACAACGTTTGAAATCGGATGCATATCGATCATGAAACTTCAACTTTCCTAACCATTGACACAATGCCTTCCTTTGAGCTTTATCAAGAGTAAAAATAGCTTTTGGCTTAGACCCATCCTTACGAATGTGTAGTTTGGGACGATCACAAAATCTCTTCAACTCTTTTCTTGAAGCAATAGTATCCTTGGATTTACCTTCTACATCCATAATCGTATGAATGAGTTGCTCAAAGAAATTCTTCTCTATGTGCATTACATCCAAGTTGTGCCTGAGTAACAATATATTCCAATACGGAAGGTCCCAGAAAATGCTTCTTTTAAACCAACCGCTCTTCTTTTTCTTCAACTCTTTAAACTCTTCTTCAGTACCATCAACAGTAGATGGCAAATCATGTATCAACTCCCATAACTCATCCCCTGGTAGCCGATCTGGAGCATCATCAAGCACCTCCTTACCTTTAATAAAAGCTTTTTTGTTCCTTCTATTTAGATCTCTATCCGATAAGAAGGTTCTATGACAATCAAACCAACTTATTTTTTTAGAATTAGGAAGCCAAAATGCTTTGCTCTTATCCATGCAACAAGGGCATGCCTTTTGTCCTGTAGTAGACCATCCAGATAGCATACCGTAGGCGGGAAAATCATTTATGGTCTATAAAAGTGACGCTCTTAGTTGAAAATTTTGCTTCAAGGACACATCATATGTTTCCACACCAACTTCCCACAAATATTTCAACTCCTCTATCAATGGTTGTAAATAAACATCCAAATTGGCTTTTGGGTTACTAGGCCCGGGAATAATTAGCGACAAGAAGATAAACTGCCTTTTCAAACATAACCAAGGTGGTAAGTTGTATGGCGTGATCATCACGGGCCAACAGGAGTAAGGTTTACCAAATTGGGTGAAAGGGGCAAAGCCATCCGTACATAGGCCAAGTCGAACATTGCGAGGTTCCTCGGCAAAATCAGGGTACATCTTATCAAAACGCTTCCATTCCTCTCCATCACTCGGATGACACATCTTCCCCGGTGTACGAGGATTTTCTTTGTGCCATCTCATTTGTTCAGCAATGTTTTTTGTTGCATACATTCTTTGAAGTCTTGGAGCAAGAGGAAAATAAATTAATTGGTTTTGTGATATTGGTTTCTTACTCTTTTGACCCGTCTTATTAACCTTCTTGCCTTTTCCCTTCAAAACAATATCTCCCTCACTTGTCTCATATCTACCCCTTTGACATTTCTTACACTTGTCAAGCAAAGCATCATCTCCCCAAAAAAGCATACATCCTTCAGGACATGCATCAATCTTTTGATGCGGAAGCTCAATTAACTACTTTTTTGGTATTATAGAAACTTCGGGTCATGACGTTATTGTCGGGGATAGCGTCCTCAAGCAAAGACGCAATAGCATCAACGGCATTAAATGGCATATTAAACTCACATTTTAAGGTTACTATCCTAGAGGCGGCTTGTAACAATGTCATTCTACTCCCTTCATATAAAGGTTTTTCTGAAGCCTTTAACATTTCAAAAAAGGATTTTGCTTGTGGGTTTGGTTCTTGTTCAATGATAGGCTCGTGGTTGTCATTATTAAAAGTATTAAACTCCAATGCATCAACTACCATATTTCTATATGGGTTCTCATTTTGTTCGGCTTGAGGTTGCTCGGTAATTGGAGAATATGGTTCTCCATGACAAATCCAATTATAATAATTTGGAGAAAACCCATTTGTATAAAGATGTTCTTCTACTTGAATGTAATGAAAATATTTCAAGTTTTTGCATTTATTACAAGGACACCTAAGTTTATTTTCTACCAAATCATATCCATCTTGTTGTTTAGCAAACTCAATAAACTCAAGAACCCCCTTTACAAATCTACCAGTGGGACGTTTCCTCTTATCTACCCTATCTTCGTACATCCATTTGCGTTCCGATCTCTTCATTTTAATCTAAAAAATATTCCAAACAATAATTTTTAACAATATAACTCATACAACATTATTATAATTCTTAATTTTTAACAAGACTAGCAATTTACTAAACTAGTATTATACCAACATTATACTAACATTAGACTAAATCTTGTAATTAAGTATACTAACACCATCAAAATCACCAATACATTGTCAACTACAACCCTAATTCAAATAATATTACCAATTTCACAAAAACCCCCAATTCATATTCACCCTAATTATCAAATTATACAAATCCTAACTAATTAAAATTCATAATAACATCCAAGTAAACTACAAGAACAAATTCAACAAACAAATCAAAAACTATACTATAATTAACATATACTAACAACACTAATACTAACTAAACTAAAATTAATTTATACTAACCAAACTAAATCTACCTTAAAATTAAACACTAATATACTAAATAAACTAATTACAATCACAAATTAAACAAATTAAACTAAACTTAATCTAAGAAATTGAAATTATAAACAAAGATTCATACCTTGTTCAAATGAAATTAGTGGTAGTATGGTGGTTGGGTAGTCGTCGGTGGTGGGGTCGAGGTGGTGGGCTGGTGTTGACGGCAGCGACGGCAACGGTAGGTGGCAGCGGTGACGAATGGTGGCGCGGCGTCGGGTTTTGAGTCGTCCTCTTCTCCTTTTTTTTTTATGAATTGGTAAAGTAAGAGAGAGGGGGAGGAAATCTGGTATATGGTTTTTTTTTTAGGGCGACGGAACCAGGCGACAGACCCCCATGCAGTCGCCAATTTAGCGACTAAATTCGGTCGCTATTTCATACAAAGCGGTCGCCAATTTATTACACTGTAGTCGCCAATGTGGCGACTAGACGCAGTCGCCCGAATTTTTTATCCGTCGCCAATTTCTCGACCCTGCTTTTCCGTCGCCTACTTTGGTAGCCCGAGAACGAAATTCTTGTAGTGCCACATTGAAAAATAATATAGGTGTGATAAATATACTACATATAAAAAATAGAATTTTCCCACATCAAAATATAGCATAAGGTGGGTGATTCTATGAGCATCCTTGGAACTTACGCATCAACCCAAAATCTTTTGAGTCGCTTAAGTATTGTCTTGGAGAGCTCTTAAAAGTTTATATCATTATATTTTCTACCTATAGAATTTATATGTCCCATATTGAAAAATAATGTAGGTGTGGTAAATCCGTAAATATACAATGTTTAAATAATATAATTAGAATTGTGTTAAAATATATTCTATCATTAGAGTATAGGTTCTAATCATTTGCACATATTTTAATTATGATAAAAAAAATAGAAAACAAACGTCAATGGTAGCATGTGTAATCTATCAAAGTTCAAGGTTAACATGAGAAATTTCCAATATTATAATGATATAGTTAATTAAATTTGCATTTAAAAGAGAGATATCCGTACCAATAAAACAATAAAGGGGGTATTATTTTTTAATTGTTATTTTATTGCCACGCAATCAAACTTAACGTCCATTTAACAGCCTTTACATTAGAGGGCACCATGGGCAAAAAAATGGAACCTCAAGGGTACCATGGGCAGATTTTTAAAAGTAGGGGTAACATGGAAAATCTAACAAAACTAAGGGGTACTACGGGAAATTTCCGTATCTCAATTATTTTAATTTTTTTTGAAGAAAAATAACGTACAAATATTAATGGAGAGTACTTGATCATATTATTAAATTTAAATATAACTATTAGATATAATGAGTAGCAATTGTCTGTATTCGGTATTCGAGATCTGGTTGGATGTCGAACTAAGTGCAAAAAAGATGGTGTAATTCTGAGTTTGTTATTTGTCCCACATTGAAAAATAATGTAGGTTTGATAAATATATATTATGTATAAATATTAGAATTGTCCCACATCAGAAAAAAAATCCAATTTTTGTGAGTATATTACTTATAAATAGTAGAATTGTCCCACATCGAAAGATTAATATAAGGTAGGGTAATTATATAATTATAAATAAGAGTTAACCCACGTATATATTAATCTTTTTTTTTTGAAAGAGATATTTTAGTAATATGTAAATAAATCATTAGACATATAATGTAAACATTAAACGCTTATAACGTTTTTTTTTTTTTGCATTATAAATAAGTTAATTACCCCGTTGCAACGCACGGGCATTCAAACTAGTAATACACTATTTACGACTAAATTTAGAGTAAAATTACACAATTAGAACTAAAGTAACACAATTCATTTATTTTGAGTCATTTAGATTGTGCAATTCCAATCATTATCCACTAAAGTGTAACTTAGTAAATTGATAGTGTGTGCATCTTTTATCATTTTATGAGTGTAATTTTAGTCCACAAAAGTGTAATTTTAGTACAAAAAAGTGTAATTTTAGTCTACAAATGTGTAACTTTAATCCACAAATGTATAAATTTAGTCTACAAAAGTGTAATTTTAGTCCACGGAAGTGTAATTTTAGTCTACAAATGTGTAACTTTAATCCACAAATGTATAAATTTAGTCTACAAAAGTGTAATTTTAGTCCACGGAAGTGTAATTTTAGTCCATAAAAGTGTAATTTTAATCCAAATGTATAACTATAGTCCAAATTTGTGTATCTTTAGTCCAAATTGTATAATTTTAGTCCAAATTTCTCAGTAATTCAAAAATTGTTCTAACTTTAGTCCAAAAGCGTAACTTTAGTCATTGAGGAGATAACCTTAGTAGAGATAAATGTAATTTTAATGAAGACAAGTGTAATTTTAAAGGAAAAAAGTGTAATTTTAACAGAAAAAAGTGTAATTTTAACGGAAAAGTGTAATTTTAACCCGAAAGAAAGTGTAATTTTAACAGAAAAAAATGTAATTTTAACAATAAAAAAGTGTAATTTTAACAAGGAAAAAACTGTGATTTTAACCAAAAAAAAGTGTAATTTTAACGGAAAAAGTGTAATTTTAACGGAAAAAAGTGTAATTTTAACCGATAAAGTAATTTTAATAGATCCTAAATCACACAATACCAAAAGAAAATTTTAAATACGAAATTTGGCAGATATATATAACAAGACGGATATTAACAAAGTGATATCAATAAGAAAAAAGTAAAAAATGAGATTTCATAACTAATAGATTTAGTACTATAATTTTAACCGGAAAAAAAGTGTAATTTTAACACAAAAAAGTGTAATTTTAACGGAAAAAAGTGTATTTTTAACAAGGAAAAAACTGTGATTTTAACCCAAAAAAAGTGTAATTTTAACGGAAAAAGTGTAATATTAACGAAAAAAAGTGTAATTTTAATCGATAAAGTAATTTTAATAGATCCTAAATCACACAATACCAAAAGAAAATTTTAAATACGAAATTTGGCAAATATATATAACAAGACGAATATTAACAAAGTGATATCAACAAGAAAAAAGTAAAAAATGAGATTTCATAACTAATAGATTTAGTACTGAAATCAAACTATAATTTGTAAGAATTTCAATAACCGGAAAAAAAAAAGACCAAAACATGAAAATTGAAAAAAAAAAAAACGGAAATGAACAAAAAAAACGGAGATGGGTCAAAAAAAACAAAACATTAACTACAAAACGGAAATGAAAAAAAAAGACCAAAACATGAAAATTGAAAAAAAAAATAACAAAACGGAAATGAACACAAAAAACGGGTCAATGAAAATTGATCTATTTTAGTAGATCTAAAATTAAAATAAATAAAAAACTCACAAATTTAAAACAATATTATATAGCAAGACGATATAAGGAGAAAAAAATAAAAAATAAAATAAAAGAACACCCAAACATCAAGTTTAAAAAAAAAAAAAAAAAATTAAAAAAATGACGTCGTGGCGGCGGCGGCCGTGGTGGTGGTGGCGGTGGCGGGGGCGGGGGTGGCGACTGTGGTGGTGTCCGGTGGGTGGTGGTAGGTGAATGAAGAATAGATGAGTAATTGATTTATTTGGATTTTTTGGGTTTTTTATTTGTTTGGTTTTTTGGGTTTTTTTTTTCTTGGGTTTTTTTAAGAGAATATGGAGAAGTGAGATATAGAGAGAGAATGAGGAGATGTGATAATGAGAGGTTAATGATTAGTGATGAGAACTAATGGAGTTAATAAGAAAATTAGAGGAAGAGAGCAAAATTAGAGGATTAACCATCTTTTTTGTGTTTCATCCTATCCCTTCATTTTCAAGATTCAAAGGCTCACAATGAGACTCATGGACTCAAATGTAAGAGGTGCACTTACTTGATCTTATTATATATATATATATATATATATATATATAGAGAGAGAGAGAGAGAGAGAGAGAGAGAAAAGTTCTTCTAAGTCCTCTTTTTTTTTTGAGTCCATAAGTCCCTCCCACAACCCTTGGATCATGCATGGTGGAAGGTTGAGATTGAAAGCAAAAAATACACTTAACACTAATTAATTCACTTCTCTCTCTAGTTTTAATAATACATTCACTAATTCATTATCATACACAATTAACATCATATTTTGTCTTATACTTCAAAGTTTATGAAAATTTTGTTAACATTTTTCCTGTTTCGGTTTTCTTCGTTTTTTTTTTCGAGACAAGTTTTCGAAATTTTAGGATTTTACGAGTGTAATTCTAACAGGAAAAAGTGTAATTTTAAGGAATATTTTCGAGAATTTAGCGTTTTACAAGTTTAACTTCAATCTTTTCCGAGTGATTTTAACGAATAATATTTTGAATTTTTGTCATTTTATCACAAGTTATTGTAATTTACCATTTTACGAGTGTTATTTTAATGACAAAAAGTGTTATTTTAGTCCAGGTAAGTGTAATTTCAGTCAATTGAGATTGTTATTTTTAGTCAAGGAGATTATAATTTTAGTCCAGAAAAGTGTAATTTTAGTCCAGAAAAGTATAATTTCAGTCCACTGAGAATGTAATTTTAGTCCATTGAGAGTGTAACATTAGTCCAATGAGAATATGAGAATATGACCAAGTCCATGGAAAGTGTAACCTTAGTCCAATAGTAGTAAGTGTAATTCTAGCAGAAATAATTCTAACAAAAACAAAAAGTGTAATTTTAGCAGAAAAAGTGCTATTCTAGCAGAAAAAAGTATAATTTTAACAGAAAAAAGTGTAATTTTAACAGAAAAAAAGTGTAATTTTAATGAAGAAAAGTGTAATTTTAACAGAAAAAAGTGTAATTCTAACAACAAAAAGTCTAATTTTAGGAGAAAAAGTGTAATTTTAGCCGAAAAATGTATAATTTTAAGCTAAAAAAGTGTAGTTCTAACAACAAAGAGTGTAATTTTAGCAGAAAAAGTGTAATTTTAGCCAAAAAAAGTGTTATTCTAGCGAAAAAAGTATAATTTTAACGGAAAAAAAAGTGTAATTTTAATGAAGAAAAGTGTAATTTTAAATCAAAAAACCAAAAGTAATTCTAACAACAAAAAGTGTAATTCTAACGAAGAAAAACAAAGTATAATTTTAACAAGAAAAAGTGTAATTTTAATGATAAAAAGTGTTATTTTAGTCCGGTAAAAAAGTAATTTTTCTATTGAGAGTGTAACATAAAAACGAGATTAAGAAAAAAAAAATCAAAACCACTTACATAACAAACCCTCTAAAAGGTAGATCTTAAAAATGGAGCTCGAAAAAAAAAACGATTTTAATTTAGATCTGAAAAACGGAATTTAGTAAACGAACAACACTAAATAAAACATAAAAAACATAGAAGAGAATATTTTTAGATGGCATCCTAAGTATGGCGAATATTAACAAAGTGATATCAACAAGAAAATTTAGCAAAAGTCTTCATAACTAAGTTCACTCTTTAGAATAAAATATCATGGCATTATGTGATATTCAATCGGATTAAAACAAAAAAAAACAAAAATATGAAAAAATCGAGATTTTAAGGGAGAAGAAGAAAAGGAATCCTCCACAATTAATTAAAAAAAAAGTTCCGGATCCGGAAAAATGTAGACCAAAAATGAGTAATGGAAGAAAGAGTAACAAAACGGAAATGAACACGTAAAGGGAGGTGTGTGTGGGTGATGACGTATGGCAGTGTGGGTGTTGTGGTGTGTCGATGGTGGCTTTATGTTGGTGGTCACGCGGTGGTGGTGGGTGGGCAATATTATATGACGGTTCGGTCTTAAGGAGAAAAAAACAAAAAATAAAATAAAAGGGAGGGCGTGAAGGAGATGGATTGTGGTGGCGGGAGGGTAGTGCGGTGGTGTGTGAGGTGACGATTGATGGAGAGGATACGTGGTGGTTGTTTGTGTGATGGTGAGTGGGAGGGTTGGCTGTGGGGGTGGCGGTGCGGGTGGGTGGTGCCCGGTGGGAGGTTTGGTGAGGAAGAGGGCGGGATTTTTTTTTATTTTTTAGGATTTGAAATTGTTTGGTTTTTTTAGAGAGGAGAGGTTTCTGAGAGTGAGAGGTTTTGAGAGAGAGTGTGAAAAGATATTATGTGGATGAGAGATAAGTAGGTGGGAGGAAAAAGGTATATATATTAAATTAGTGAATAAAGGATTAATTAGTGTGGTAGTGAGAGAGTGGGTTTTGTTAGCTTTAATCTCCTTTTTTTGTGTGTAAATCTCCTATTCCTTTTATTTTCTTCATCCAATGGCTCTAAAGGGAACTTATGGACTCAAATGTAAGAGGTGGACTCTCTTGATCTTTACACTATATATATATATATATATATATATATATATATATATATATATATATATATATATATATATATATATATATATATATATATATCATAATGAAACACAATCCCTAAGATGATCTGAATAGTGCAAAACACTTTGCAACTAATCAAGCTATGACATCTCTCTTAGATATCCAACAATTCCACTTGGAATTTATTTCGGATTTTCATGGCTCTAAGCCTTGTAATGAGTTGTGACTTAAACACTCTCATGTAAGTCATATGTTCATTAGTTTCCAGAAGTAACTTGAATCAAACAATTTCTTTGTAAGTTGTAAGCTTTTTACTTTCTTAAAAGTAACATGAATTCATCATCTTCAACAAGTGATGAGTTCAACCTCCTAGGTTTCGAAGAAACAACGTCATGTAGCCAAGAAAAACCAGTTTCTTGCGACATACAATTTTTGACACAATTCTTTTGTGGCTCTTGAATAATTTCTCCCACTCTGTCTTCTAGAAATAAACTTGTATTCTAGAAAGGCAGTTTCACGAGCCACAAACTCGTTGTACTCGTGATTATAGTAAGGAAAAATGAGCATTTGTTTCTTGTGAAAACTTACAAGCATGGTACCCTACCATTTCATATCTCATATGAATTGTTTTAGATTTAGTGGAAAAATAATTTAGACAAAAGGATCAAGTAACTCAAAGTAACTTGATTAAAGTCCAAAACATATCGAACATGGTTTGATTTCTTTATCCAACCACACATTATCCCATAATGTGTGCTAAGAGAGATTAACTTGTGATACTATATCACATTTCCTTTGGCTTATATCAAAGTCTTCACTTTGATAATCCCATCACGACTAAATCTTGATTCTTGGAATTCTTTGAACTTGTTCAAAGATTTCTCTATTTACCTTATTAAGTGAACACATTAGTGTCAACTTAAATCGTTGGTAAAAGAAAATGATCAACCTATTTTGGATCAATGATTTACAACCTCGATCTCCTTTTCAACCAAAAAGCACGAGACATCTTGCTTTGAATACAAGATACGCATATACCATAAGATTAACAATCTAATGGTTCCAAGAGTACTCGATAACTCTTTGCGTTCATCATTCCAGAATTTAAGGTTTAATCTTGGGTTACCAATTTGAGTCTTGCATCATCTACATGATGTATCATTCTAGTTTGGTTTAAAATATATTCACCTTGATAATGGGCTAGTCATACATCAAATCGTGGTGTATAGGGTCACAAAAGTGAAACCTCTTTTGTATCTTAACAAGATTATATTCTTATTCAGAGTTTATGCACTTAATAGTCATAATTAAGGTACAACTATAAACCCAAAACTAGATTGATTACACAATGACTCTATCTCTCGACATTATTTGATGCTAGTCATCATATTATAATCATCTTATGTATCGAATACAATGATGAAAACCTCCACTGGTTTCTAATAATGACGAAGTAGTACTAGCAAGATTTATGTTAATCAAATAAACATTTAAAGAAGAAGGTCCCATTAGATGTCCCACAACTAACTTGCTGATTCTTCAATAATTTGGGGTAGTTTCCTTTCTAGCGTCCAACAATTAAGACAATGGAAACTTTATCGGTCGGGATTGATAGGTTTAGTATCGTTATTCTCAATAACTTTACTTTTACCATTACCTTGTATCAATTCCATTTTAATTTTACTTCTTAGAACTTCGTCCTTTTCTTAACGGTTAAGAGAATGCTCCCACTCAATTCAATGAGTCTTTGCTTAGAGAAGAAAAATTGAATTTTATGAAGACTACTCTTCATTCGTTCGTTTTTTTTTTGGTGAAATGTGAGCTTTTGATATATTAATTAATCAGAAGAACATTACAACATTTTCCAGAATTCCGCATCAAGAAGACCATTACATAGCACCTACACTAAACATTAATGTCAATACTACTTAGCCATTGTCTGTCCCTTGATTGCACAATCTCCTTCAGCTTCTGTTTAACTCTACTCGGACTGCTGTTTGTATGAGTCTTATAATCGAGCAGGGGCATCTGAGCTTGAGGTCCAGTCTGCACTGATTCCTTTCCATCCAAATAGTATACCAATAAATTGTTCTCGTAAGATCGACCACCGATCTTTGCCTTTGTTGAACAATTACCTCGTCCCGATTAGCGACTTCTTCGGAGCCAAATTTCTAAGCTCGTAAGAATTTGGTGACTATAGGCACAGATCAAGAAACAAATGAGAATGAGTTTCAGCCCCCTTCACATAGAACACAATTATCGTGACGCCACTCCAAACTGATACAATTTAACTCTTATATTCAGAGCTTGTCTGCAAATCAACCAAGCAATGAAAGCCTGCTTGGGAACATTCCAATCAGTCCATACATCCTTATACCATGGTACAGGGGGGTGTGAGCCCTGCAACCATTGGTACCCAGAGCTAATAGAGTAGCCCTTAGGGTCAGCTACCCATTGATTACCATGACAACCACCAGAGAGAATTCCACGAACCTTGCAAATATTCCTCCAATTCCAGTTGGAATCTTGAGGAGGGTGATAAGTATCCCAGTCAAGACCTTTCATATACACATGGTCTATCCATAATACCCAAAGTCTGTCTGCTTTTGTGTATATCCAATTAACTAACTTGCCAACCGTGGCCACATTCCACACCCCAACTTCTTTGATTCCCAGTCCCCCCTCCTTCTTGCTGCAACACACATCATGCCAAGCCACAAGAGGGGATCTATGGTATTCAGTGTCCCCATTCCATAAATACTTACGACATATTGCCTCAATTATCTTAATCACTCCTTTGGGGATCAAAAAAATAGAACACCAGTAGTTATGTAGAGTATTGAAAACTGAGTTAATCAATACCAGCCTCCCTGCATAACTCAATTTCCTGGCACCAATACTTCTGACCCTTGAAACAATCTTCTCAATCAACACATTGCAGTCATTCCTAGTAAGTCTCCCAGCCTGGATAGGAACACCCAAGTATTTAAAGGGGAGCTTACCTTCAGTGAAACCAGAGATCTCGGTAATATCCTCGCTTGGACTGCTGAACCCCATTAAACACTACCTCGGACTTAGCCGCATTAACCCTAAGTCCTGAAGTAGTAGAAAAAGGTAGCCAAAGCCCTTAGCGAACATAATAGATTGAGTCTCTCCTTTGCAAAACATCAATAAATCATCAAGAAATAGTAAGTGGGTCGCTTGAGGCTCTTACAAAGTGGGTGGTATCGAAGAACCACTTATCGTTGCATACATCGAACCCTAGAGAGATATTCCATGCAGATACAAAAAACAAGGGGAGATATAGGATCCCCTTGTCTCAACCTCTTCTTCCTTTAAAATATCCAAAGCTTGCACCATTAAGATTGAAGGAATAAGAAGTTGTAGTAATGCAGGTCATCACCATAGCTCTAAACCTCATAGGGAAATTTAAGGCCTCCAACATCTGATCCACAAAAGGCCATTCAATAGTATCATATGCCTTCTGCAAATCTAGCTTGAACATGCATCTAGGAGAAGCCATTCCCCTAGAATACAGTCTCACAAGGCCCTGACAGATAAGTATATTTTTCAGTATACTCCTCCCTTTTACAAAGGCACCTTGATTTTGACTAATGATATCTGGCAGAATTAATGCAAGTCTAGTACAGAGAATTTTTGAAATTGACTTGTAAATCACATTGCAGCAAGAAATTGGTCTGAAGTGCTTAACACTTGTTGGTCTATCCACCTTAGGAATTAAAGTGATCACAGTAGAGTTAATCTGGTTTAAAAGCTTTCCAGTTGAGAAGAAATCAGCAATAGCTGCACAAACCTCCTCACCCACAATATCCCAAGCATCCCTATAAAATTGGCTATTAAAGCCATCAGGCCCTGGTGATTTACTCTTTGGAATGCTAAAGATACTCTGTTTGATTTCCTCAACAGTAACTGGCCTATTCAGATTATTCCAGTGTTCATCTGTACAACATGGCCCCTTTTTAACCACAGACATACTAACAGGATTAGTATCAGTATGAGTACCCAGCAAATCCTGATAATAAGATAAGAAAGCACCTTGGATTTCATCACCCAGAACACACAACTTTCCATTCATATCTTCTATCTGCAAAACTTTGTTCATCATTATCCTCTTCCTGATAGCTTGATGAAAATAAGAAGTATTGAGGTCACCTTCTATGGACCACATAATTTTAGCTTTCTGAGTTAAGAAGCTATCCCTAGCTGAGATAAGTTCCTTCAATTCAGTGGCCAGCTCCATTTCCTGTTGAATAATCTCCAAATTTCCAGGCTCATCAATAAGCTGTTTCTGTAGGTTTTCCAACAAAGTACTTGCTATACTGGTACTATTCTCAATATCAGAAAAACAGGACCTGTTCAAGCTCTTGAGCACTGGTTTCAAAGCTTTCAATTTCTTAATGAGGCAGAACATTTTAGTCCCACTGTAAGACCTACCCCATACAGTAGCAACTTCACTAATAAAAGTTTCAGCTTTGCCCCACATATTAAAGTACTTAAAACTTCTCCTCCCACCAATTTCAATATTCCTATTCACTACAGTACATGGACAGTGATCAAATATGCCCTTAGGGTGGAAATGAGCCACATAATCCCCTTAAGTCTCCATCCAATCCTGGTTGCCCATGGCCCTATCTAGCCTGCTGTAAACCCTATCTGCAGGAGCCTGCTTGTTAGACCATGTATACAGGGCACCTGTAGCCTGTATATCCTTCATGCCACACAATGAGACACACTCTTGAAAAAACTCCATCTCTGCTTCAGTGGTATTCCCCCCCCAGCCGTTCAATAGGAGACAACACAGCATTGAAATCTCCTATCCATAACCAGGGACCAGTACAAAAATTAGCAGTCTCCTTCAAAAAATCCCAAAGAGCATTTCTCTCATATAAATCATTGAATGCATATATCATTGTTAAATAAAATTTCTTCTGATCAACTCTAGACTGAACAAACATATGAATGTGTTGAGGGCCATAAGATAAAAAATTAATCTCAAACCATTGAGGCTTCCAGAACACCCAAATTCTCCCCCCTTTATGTTGACTACAATTAGTAGAAACACTCCATCCTTCACATATAGAGGTGTTTTTCTTAAGTAAAGTATCTGGCTTAAGTTTAGTTTCCAATAAACCAAACAATCCCACTCCATGATTATGCATAAACCACTTTACAACCTTCTGTTTATTCAGGTCATTAAGACCTCGGACATTCTAAAAACCTAGACTATGCATGAGCAACAGTTGGGGGGGGGGGGGGGGGTCCTTACCACTTTCAATTACACTTCCACCAGGCGTAGTAGATTGTATCAAAGCATCTTTGAAGGTATAAGGGCTAAATTTACTTGATAATCTAACTCCTTCAATACCCTCCTGCCTAGTCATTCTCATAATAATCTTTGTTGGGGTAGCTTTAACAGGTGTTGTCCTAACCTGTGACAAAGGAGGAAACACAACAGGTGTGACTATAATTGGTAAAACTATAGTCTCCCTGGGAACAGGTGGAGCCTGCTGTTTAGGTCTCCACACTTTCTGCTGTTGAGGTTTAGAACCTTGTGGCTTCCTCTTCCCCTCAAATTTTCCTGGTTTCCTGCAGTGCTCACAAACGTTCGTTTAGTCTTAAAACTTTCATTGAAGTGGTTGATTTATTTTGGTCAATTACGACTTCTAACAAATCTAATTACCAAATGATTTAACGTTTCAAAGTACTTAATTCGATTAAGCATATGAAAAATAATCCATTGTAAGTAGATATGTTAGTCAAGAATCAAAAACCCTTTTGATCATGAATAACTTTCATCTATACTCTTCATAAGAGATCCTTCCAATGTATAACACGAGGTTTTAGAAGAAAATTCATATTTGTCTTTAGTTACGATGTTTTAATGGAGATTTGAATTAAAATCGAAATGATATCGTATAAATTGAGGTAAAAAAAATATAACAATAAGATAACGGAATAATGAAAACAAAACATTTATCGTTATAATAATACTTGTAAATAATTTAACAAGTAAAGCATTTACATAGTGACCTCTACCCAACTATTATAAATGATTCCAAGATCCAAATTCATATTAACTTGGGCACGCTTTGGCGATACAACCCTCATCAATATCACTCGGTGGATTAACTCTTTAATCGATTCTACTTTTAGAACTCTTGGTCGATAAAATTACATTAATATTTATCTTTAGCCCAAAACACATCCGTCTATGGTCGAGAATACTTTTGTTGAGTTCAACCCAAATTTCGAATAAATGTGTCCATGATCCAAATTCAAATTAACTTGGGCACGCTTTGGCGATACAACCCTCATCAACATGAATTCAGTGGATAGACATTTATCACCCACTTCCCCTACATAACAAGGTTTGTACCCCGGTTTGGCCGAGCGCACTCCCTCACGAAATAGGTTTTCATGGTTTCTAATTTTTGGTAAGGCTAAGTCTCAATTGTTTATTTAGCGAGAGGTCATGTCAATTTATTATCTATCACGTTTTAAGTGAACTAAAATGGTGAACTACGATAATTGTAATTGACACGGTCGATAAACTCGATTTAAAATGCATGTTTAGTTATGGCGATTTAGCGATGCATGCAACATATAAATAAAATACAAAGCATAAAAATAAGATCCTAGTATGGCCTTCCTAAAATAGTAAATCTAATAAACTATTACAAATACGGAAACCAACTCCTTTGGTCCCTTGAACTTCGGTCTTGGCACGCATCTCGAGGTAACACCGTCTTCATGGAAACTCCGGGAAAATTACAAATAATAAATAAAATTACATAATTTCCTATTATACATTTTTAATAAAAATAAATCTATTAAATTACAAAACGACGATACGAGATCACAATAATTACAACCGAATCGATATTCCCATACATTTCGGGTAATACCAATTAAAAAACTAAGGCCATAATAAGTAAAATTACATAATTCAAAAATATATAAAATAAAAATATGACAATCATAAATAAAATGCAGCATTATAATATGTATGAACATGCTTAATTTTATGCTAAATCTCCTTTTAAGAGCCAATATCGTATAAGTTATCGGTTTTTATGGATTTGCGTGATTATAACTTGTTAAAATCACAAAATGTCTCATAAATTGATATTTATGTTCAAGTTAATTACCCTAACCATCTTAGGACTAAAAACTTAGTCTTCACTAATATTTTGACAATAACTCAACTTGATTTCTTAATATTGTTCATTATGGACCAAAAATACAAAATTATGCTATAAACTTCAAATTAAATTATAAAAATTTCAAATAATTCAAACATTTGAAATTTAAACTCATGAACATTCTGGAAAAATACCATGACACTCATAATGTTCAAAACTTAGGTTAAATATGTAACACCCCCGCACACCAGAACGCCTTACCAAGGACCATTCCAGTGTATGACGGTGTCACCATCTCGGTTTACCGAGGAGGTAAATCAAATTAGACAATACAAGAACAATATTATATTATTAGAATATCTGTCACAATATCATTCTATTCAAAGTCTCTAAAATAAGGTACAATTACAACACTTGTGATTCTACATCTCTAGACCAGTAGCGTGATGACTCGATCCCTCCAATCCTAGCAGCCGTAATCAAGAATACCTGCTAAGCCAACTGCTCACCATCCCCGAATGGATCACCGCAGATACCACAAAACAACACGGGGTCAGTACTGACTAATCAAATATAAGACAAGACAATAAGGTAAACAACTGATCATCCACTATCCCAGCCTCACCACATCGCACCGTAACCGACTACACCGCGAAGTGTGTAGCCCTGCCAGATTACCCATCGCAACAAGTAATCCTCGCCGCCAGTGGGTGACCGCAGCCCATTCCCACCTAGTCCAGCTCATCATCGAGCGACTAACACTCCCTGTCCCTTAATGTGCACATCCCCTCCCGTGACGGGTTCCACGGAGGGCGAACTAGGGTGTGAAGCCACTCCCGCAAGTGACTCCACCACAATCACACCCACAGCATCACAGCTGTCACACTACAACGCCATCATTACCACAACAACTATACTCCGATGATCAGCGGATAATCACAAATTACAATACAATCATAATCTCAAATCGATTAACAGTAGACTGAGTAGGGAAACCCTACCTCATCGCAAAGCATGAAGGATTTCCATTTACAGCCACGCACGACTCCAATAAGCACCCTAACAATGATAACCATATCCTATTACACGACTATACTCAGAGAATCATTCAAAAGGACACAGGGCATAAACTTACCTAACCTTACACGTTGGTGACGACATAGACAACCACCACCCACATCATCCTTGCTCCGCAAATCCCGACATTCCCATGGTAGAGGTTTAGGCTAATTTCATTAAGGTATGAAGCTATGGAGTGATAGAGGAGGGAGATAGTCTAGGGTTAGAGAAAGAGAAACTGTCGAGGAAATGAGATAATGAAATGAATCTCGCGAACTTGCGTTTATAATAACGTGTCGACAGCGGCCATACTCGGTCGAGTAGTGAATACTCGGCCGAGTAGACTCCACTCGGTCGAGTACTAGTGATACTCGGCCGAGTGGTCTCAGCTAGGTCGAGTAACTAAACCTATAAATCTCCTGTTACAAGTCTGGTCTCTCACCCATTCATCCCTAAGGTCTAATTGGTCAACAAGATCGGTCAACCGCGTTCCTACAGATCCTGGGTGTTACAATCTTCCCCCCTTAAAAAGAACTTCGTCCCCGAAGTTCAGCCCGCACGACACTTCCCGTAAGTTTACGTACCATGACATCAACCACCTTCACCAAGGTGTATAATTTCACGCTATTCAGACATTACCATCAGCCACTTTACTCAACTATAAGCACTTATCACAGCTACCTCTCCAAACAATGCTACTCACTAACTTACACATATACACACGGAGATTAGCGAAATTCCTACGCCCACTTTTGCCAAACGCGGCACAACTACTATCGACCATAACAACACGTATTCGAAACCATACTCAAAAGAGTACTCAACCATACACTTATGCAAGTATACAAATGTAAAACCATACACGACTGCAAACTACCACATTCCCTACGCTTATATTAAGTATACAAATGCAAAACAATACGCCATTGTAAACAGTACACAAGTACACAACCACCACATTCCGTACACCATATACCAATTATCAAAAATTGAATTGAATCTTCATATTACTTGACACCCGTGCACCATATAATATAATCTTTACATTAATTGAATACAACATAGATACGGCTTAAAGAAAACATACTTGTAGTTCAGTAATTCCGTATGTGAACATACCTAACATACACGTGATTCCCAATATTTCATAACATACAATACTTACACATAATTAAATACATATTTCATAAAATCAAATATGATTTTAGTTTCGCGACATTCCACGACATTACTCTTCCCCTCTTAAAGGAACTTCGTCCCCGAAGTTCACCACTAATCACTTCCCCAAACCCAACGCTAAAACGTACTACATGACGGTGACATTACTCATAAACTCTTGTAGCCCAACTTGCTTTACGACATTACACTCTTGTGACTTATAAAGACCAAATATTTCAGCAACCAACATATATACTCTTGTAGTGACAATTAATATATAGAATAAATGAGAAAGAACAGGTCTATGTGTAACCTTATTGAAACAATTATCATTGTAACCAAACATATACATACGTATAAAACTTCTTACAGTTACCACGTGGTATGAGTAAAGTGTTACCTTCATATAATTTAATGTCTAGGGTATTCCACGCCTAAACAATCTAAGATCCTGGTAACTAACCTATGTTATACAACGAAACATTCATAAATTCATAGCCTATACCAACAATCACAAATCCATGATACAATCATGATCCATCTGTGGGACGTCATCTAGTATGACATAGTAAAACAAGGAGCTAACAAGCTTTGTCATACAATTATCACGTAACTATGAAATTCTCCTAACGAATTTCCAATATACCTCTGAATCCGCAATAATCGGCCGAGTATGAAAGGCTACTCGGTCGAGTAAGTTCTACTCGGTCGAGTATAGGAATACTCGGCCGAGTAAGCGCTACTCGGTCGAGTAGTAATCTATACTCGGTCGAGTTATTCCCGCCGAGAGCGTTTTGTCGATATCACCTTGCTATCACTAACAACCTGCATCAATTCTTCACCATAGTTTAAAACATAACTAATTCCTACATTAAGTGACATTCAACACCTCTCCATACGATAACCAAGTAACGGCCTTATGGCCAAATACAGTCATCCAACAAAAGATACCAAATACCGGTAATAACATCCAAAGAAGAAATAATACTCCAACCAACAAAGTAAATCCATCACAACCAAATAAATTCGACATCAAAGAAATCAAAGTAAGTAATCTAACGACATACGATCAATAACGAGGACCCTCCTCCATGCCATCATCTCCACCTGCGCCCGAGGTACCTGCACCTGAACTCCCTGCTCCTGGAAAGCCTGCTGCTGCTGAGTAGTCCCCTCCTAGCTGACTGCCGGAGTTGGCTCCCCACGGTCCCGCGAGGTAGCCAAACTCAGTCTCCTCTGGAGGTCTCCAATAACTCGGGTCCACCCCATAGCCGTGGAACACTCCCGTATCCACTCCCGGTCCTCTCCACCAGACAGGCTATGCCAACTGAGTCCCGATGCCCTGGTTAAGGGTCATCTCATGTAGGTTGCGGAGCACCAAAGTAGAGGAGATCCGCTCAGCCAGCTCATGAGGCTGCATCCTAGGGTCATGCACCGTAGGGTACGGCGAGTACTGATAAGGATGGTAAGGGTAGGAGTCGGGGGCAGAGTAAGAGGGCTCAGACACAATCGGGTCTACCCTAGACTGCCTAACTCCACGACGCTCCCTAGGTGGAGGAGGTGCCTGCTGCTGTCCCTCAGGTACGGTGACAGGCTCAGGTAGGTCCAGGAGAATCCGTGGGTCAATCAGGTAGGACTGGGGCTCAGGTCTAGGAATGCCACAAGGCTCCCACTCAGCTAAATGATCAACAACAGGGAGATGAGCTGGGTCCGGAAGCACCATCCACATAGTTCCCCTCACTCTCCAAGCATACGACCCATCATCCATCTTCCCAACCATCGGTTCGACGCCGCATCGGCGTCCATGGTGGGTACAACCTCAACATACTCATTCCCCTCGGGAGGTGGGGCCTCAAAGTCGGTCGGTCGGCCGAGCTAGGCGGGTCACTATGGCCCCGCAGGCAATGAATCGGGTCTCAGACTGTGCCATGCGCTCCAGACTAGAGCACACTACACCAGGAGCACTGTAGTAAAACGGTTTCCGGCGGTGGAGGTTAAGGTAAGACATAAGGAGCATGACTTCGTGAGAATTGAGCTTGCTCACGTCATCTCTCGAGTACAGCAAACAGGTCATCATCCTTAGAAACATACGAAGGGAAACGTGCTGGATATCATTAATCAACATGGCACTGACGCTAGGGGCGGGTCTTCCGGTCAAATACGGAAGGTACTAAGGTGCGCCACTGTTCTTGGCCACGTCACTAAGGTAGTCATCCTCCTCGGCCTCTAAACCCAAATGGTCAGCCAACTCGTCCAGGGTAAGCTCATGATCCTCATTCATGAGACGAAAAGAGACGGTCTTTCCCTTCTTATCATAAACAAAAGAGCTCAAAAACTCTAAGGTCAAGTGGGGGTAGGATTTCTTTCTCAAGTGATACAACCCCTCCATGCCCAAAATCTTGAAAATGTGAACTATGTCCTCCTTGATCCCCAAAGTCTCAAGGATACTAGGGTTAACACAGCGGGTGGGGCGAAAAGGACGACTCATAAGAGCCACGAAAGCCTTACGATGATTGAAGTTAGCAAAAATTACCGATGGATGTGCCTCCACCGGCGGTACAACCGGTCCACTGCTAGATTGCCCAGCCTCAAGTTGGACATTCGCGCGAGGTCTCTTGTTGGGTAAACCTCTAGTTTTCACCATACTGCAAGAAAATCATTTTTAACAAAGGATTGACACTTGAAAGTTCTTAGCACAAAGGACGGACTGTTTTACTTGTATATCGATTTTAGAATGAGCTTTTTAAGATAAACTATCAGAAAATCACCAACTACCTTACACTTCATATGGTTCCAAGTTTTCAAATTACTTCAAATCAGAGGATACTCATCAACAATAAGGAGAATTTCGTTTTTGCTAACCCTAGAATTCAGAAATTGAATTTTTTTACCTCATGAAATTAATCAACCAAAATATACATAAGTTCTATATGTAGTCGAATTCGAAAATCAATAAGTTAAAGACTAAATTTCAATTGTTTTTAGCAAGAAATCGAAATATAGCATGCTAGTACACATTGTCTTTGGAAACAATTAAGGAAATTGAGTTTAAATCTTACCTTAAACTGGTTTAGGGCAAATAAGAACAAGTGGGACACCAAGATTTCACCCAAAAGCTTGAGAAAGAGAGGATGTGGAGTTTTAGAGAGAAGGAAAGCTGAAGGTGGGAGGCGTAAATAAGAAAGAAAGGCACGAAAATAGGGTTTTTGTATAACCCGCATATGGCCTGCTACAGCAATACTCGGTCGAGTGTTGGGAATACTCGGCCGAGTGTTCACTACTCGGTCGAGTATTTAGGATACTCGGCCGAGTGTTCACTACTCGGTCGAGTATTTAGGATACTCGGCCGAGTGTACACTGCTCGGTCGAGTACCTTTCTTACTCGATCGAGTTTTGAAGAACAGAAGCGATTATTACTTTCACATTACGGACACTCGGGTGTTGTAACTTGGTACTCGGCCGAGTATGATCTACTCGGTCGAGTTTTCCGAAAACGAATAAGGAGTAGTAACTTTTCATTATTCCTGCAAGATTAAACAATATCGTTCGGAGTTCCGGACATCCGGCTCGTCACTATTAACGTTGATTTCTACCACATAAACACATATCACATAACATCCATCATCGGAACAATCATCATTCCTACCTTTATTCCTCCCTTTTTCCACAGACTATTTTATTCTATCTTTATAGCATATTCACAATCTAACTACAGTACCTGCAAAGTTTAATTCTTATGTCACATCATCTTTAATTCCGCTAAACACCAGTCATATCCCATAATCACATTTGCAACGTAGTAATTCAACACACACACATTCATCGTGAAACAAATTGATTAATTTGTCACCGGTCGTACTTTGCAACAATTCCATGCTCACTCCAACTTTTCCACACATACAACAAAACACATATCACCCTCATAATAGATACACACTACAATTATCACCAAACAATCAACGACCTACACTAGCTACCCCTTTTCCCGTGTCTGGCTTAAGTCCGATGGGGCCATGATTTTGAAATGAGGGCGCCTACTCACCCAAAATCTAGCATCGGCTGGGGCTCCCAACGTACTGTTGGGGCTGGTGTCCTCTACAGTTAGTGCAATAACATTTAAATCTCTAAAAGGATTAAAGGGTACACTTTTGTATTAATATCAGTTGGTCCACGTTTATCAATAACGGTTGGCTTGCTAGATAAGTTTGACGTTATTGTCATACAGATGGCGGTGATCAACTTGTCCCTAAAAGTGACACCTATAGGATACGTTTGAGAGATGTGACGGTATGAAAATACAGTCATGTTGATGCCTAATATAACTAACCAGTTAGTCAGAGTTATTGACTAGTAATTAGTCAAACACGATGTTGAGCTAATTATTTAATAAGGATTAAATAATAATGGCTAAGACGAATTAAGCAGTTAATTCGTAAATTGAATATAAACGAATTATATTTAATTAATGTATATTGAGTTAATTATACAATATTGTCTTTGTCGGACAAGTATTAATATATCGACTGAGTCATGTTACTAGTTGATATTTTAATAACCGATAACCAATGACGATTTATAATAAAACCGCGTCATATACGTTTTAGCAATTCAAGTCGGATCACGAGTTTAATAAGGAGGAAGTGGAAAGCCCACTCCCTCCCTAATCAAACCCACGGACCGAGCAAGGGGAACAAAATGAGAGCTCCTCTCATTTTTGATCTAGACAATTCATTTTGCACACAAAACTAGGGTTTTGGAAAAATTTCCTCTGAAACCTAGATCTCACATCTCGTAAAACTCACAACAAATTCTCTCAATATTGCAAAGCAATTAGAGAATACATTCTAGCACAAGGGGCATAATCTCAGACGGTCTTGGGTGCAACAATTAGGAGGAAATCTACGTTGATTTCTATTCATTTTGCCGAATTGCACTAGGACCCGAGGTTGATTCTTTACCTTTATCGTTTTTGTTGTTTTTCGTTTATGACAATAAATCGCGTATTAAATTTACGTTATAGTCCTATAATTTAAGGGTTTTATACGGATATTACCCCACACGTACATACACCAGGTTCATTTTAATTGACACCCTATGTTCATTAATTTTGTTAGTTCAGGTTCCAAAATCGTCGGCTCTGATACCACTATGTAACACCCCCGCACACCAGAACGCCTTACCAAGGACCATTCCAGTGTATGACGGTGTCACCATCTCGGTTTCCCCAGGAGGTAAATCAAATTAGACAATACAAGAACAATATTATATTATTAGAATATCTGTCACAATATCATTCTATTCAAAGTCTCTAAAATAAGGTACAATTACAACACTTGTGATTCTACATCTCTAGACCAGTAGCGTGATGACTCGATCCCTCCAATCCTAGCAGCCGTAATCAACAATACCTGCTAAGCCAACTGCTCACCATCCCCGAATGGATCACCGCAGATACCACAAAACAACACGGGGTCAGTACTGACTAATCAAATATAAGACAAGACAATAAGGTAAACAACTGATCATCCACTATCCCAGCCTCACCACATCGCACCGTAACCGACTACACCGCGAAGTGTGTAGCCCTGCCAGATTACCCATCGCAACAGGTAATCCTCGCCGCCAGTGGGTGACCGCAGCCCATTCCCACCTAGTCCAGCTCATCATCGAGCGACTAACACTCCCTGTCCCTTAATGTGCACATCCCCTCCCGTGACGGGTTCCACGGAGGGCGAATTAGGGTGTGAAGCCACTCCCGCAAGTGACTCCACCACAATCACACCCACAGCATCACAGCTGTCACACTATAACGCCATCATTACCACAACAACTATACTTCGATGATCAGCGGATAATCACAAATTACAATACAATCATAATCTCAAATCGATTAACAGTAGACTGAGTAGGGAAACCCTACCTCATCGCAAAGCATGAAGGATTTCCATTTACAGCCACGCACGACTCCAATAATGTAACACCCCCATACTCCAAGTGCCTTACCAGGACCACTCGGGTATGGAGACATCACCATCTCGGTCGCCCGAGGTATGATAATCAAATAGACAAAACAGAAACAACGTTTATTATAAATAGTTTAATGAATAAATACAATCCTCAAAACCAAACCAAAGTACGATACAACATTCTCAAATGACTGTTCTAACTGAAAAGTAAATAAACTAAGGCTACGAATGGAAGACTCCTATCGTCATGTCGTGGCATCCCGGCTATCCCAAGACTCATCTCAATACCGCTCAATATCTCGCTCACACCATCCCCCGAATGGATCACCGCAGTTTACAAAACAATACCGGGTCGGTACTAATCACACAACCAATATAGATAACAATAATAAGGCAAACAGACAAATTGAACTCACACACACACACACACCACCAACTCCCAACATCTCAAATCGATGTCCCCTTGGACCACCGCCGATGGGGACCGCAGCCGTTCCCACCTAAGCCCCGCTCATCGTACGAGCGATAACCCTATCCATTAATGTGCACATCCCCTTTCGTGGCGGGTTCCACGAAGGGCGAAACTAGGGCGTGAAGTCACTCCCGCAAGTGACCCCACTCGGTAGAGAACGCATCTCGAGAACCAATCAAGAACAAACACAACCACAATCACAACAATCATTATATCAAACCAACTACATACAACACATCACCAAGATCCCGTTATGGGACTAATACGAGTAGAAATCCTACCTGGAAAGCACAACACGCAGACGGTATCTACAATCGTATCAAAACGGCTCCTCTACGAATTCTCCTCCTACCATACAACACATAGATGCTACCATTCAAATACTACTCATAAAAACCCCAATTCCTAAATTAGGGTTTCATCAATCTTAACAAAACATTATATAAATTATATTAAAAGCTTACCCTCGACGCAGGGAATCCAATGACGCGAACTACGATACGAACCGACCGTCGAACTCAGGAATTGCTAAGAATGCGATTAGGAAGATGAACTGGTTGCTTTCTCTCTTAAACGGGGTTTTAGGTTTTGTAAAAGTGATTTAAAACAATGACGATTATGTTTAAATACCTTAATCGCATAATTAACAAAACCCGAAAAACTCCCCGTAAAACAGGACACTCGATCGAGTACCCAAGGTACTCGATCGAGTACCTACTCGATCGAGTACCCCGACTACTCGATCGAGTACCCAACAGTCGAAACTATTTTATTTCGCAACTTACCCTTACTCGACAGAGTAAGGGCTACTCGATAGAGTACCCCAAGACATATAAATACGGAGTATTACAGTCTTCCCTCCTTAAAAGGAACTTCGTCCCCGAAGTTCAAACCACTACTAAACAAAGGTACTCCCCTAACATTCCCGACTCAGCAACCGAACAGAAAACATGATACTAACCCAACTTATCCCGACAAACATCCCGACACAACATATGAAAGGTGTACACAACTCTTAAAAACTGCTCGCGATCATCTCCTACCCCCCTAAAAGAAACAAGGTTACGTCCCCGTAACCATACATACCTGATCAAAAAGGAAAGGGTAACGCTCTTTCGTGATATCCTCTGCCTCCCATGTAGCTTCCTCGGTCTTATGGTTAGACCAAAGGATCTTAAGTAAAACTGTCTCACCACTCCTGGTCTTTCTAACCTTTCGGTCTAGGATCTGCTTAGGCACCTCCAGATATGATAAAGACTCATCCAGCTCTAAGCTCTCTGCCTCCAACACATGTGACGGGTCACTCACATACTTCCGCAGCTGTGATACATGAAACACATTATGCACTCTTTCTAATGCAGCTGGTAATGCCAGACGATAAGCAACTTCCCCAACTCGCTCTAAGATCTCATAGGGCCCTATAAACTTCTGACTTAACTTGCCTTTCTTCCCAAATCTCATAACTCCACGCATCGGAGACACTTTCAGAAGAACCTTGTCCCCAACTTAAAACTCTATGTCCCGACGATGTAGATCTGCATAACTCTTTTGTCGATCCTGGGCTGCTCTCATCCGTTCCCCGATCATCTTAATCTGTTCCACCATCTCATGCACCATCTCTGGTCCTAAAACCACTTTGCCTCGACTATCGTCCCAACAGATTGGACTCCTACACCTCCTCCCATACAAAGCCTCAAACGGTGCCATACCAATACTTTGTGTGATAGGCATTTGTTGTTGTAAGAAAACTCTATCAAGTCCAACCTCTTGCTCCCGGCTACCACCAAAGTCCATCACACAAGCTCGCAACATATCCTCAAGAGTCTTGATTGTTCTCTCGTCCGCCCCATCTGCCGCGGGATGAAATGTTGTACTCATCTTCAAAGTTGTTCCCAACGATTCTTGCAACTCTTTCCAAAACCTCGATATAAACCTCGCATCTCTGTCGGACACTATGTCCTTAGGGACTCCATGTAACTTAAGCACGTTCTTTCGATAGGCCATAGCCGATTGTGCCTTAGTCCATGTATCTTTCATTGGAACAAAGTGGTGACTTGGTCGACGATCCACTATCACCCAAATCATGTTGTTACCTTGTTGACTCTTAGGCAAACCCACAATGAAATCCATGGAAATGGATTCCCACTTCCACTCGGGCACCTCTAAAGACTGAATCTTACCTTGTGGTCTTCTATGTTCCCCTTTAACTCTTTGACATGTCAAACAACGGGACACAAACTCACTCTCTTTCTTCATCCGAGGCCACCAAAACGTTTTCTTCAAATCCTTGTATAGCTTGTCTCCACCTGGATGAACTGAATATGGTGTGCAATGCGCTTCTGTCATGATCGTCTTTTTCAACTCCTCATCATTAGGAACACACCACCTACCATCAAACCTCAAACTACCATCTCGTATGAATAGAAAACAGGGACACTTTGTCCCTTTCTCTACTCCACTCTCCACTCCACTATCTTAGGATCCAAAGCCCGTTTATCCCGAATATCATCATAAAACTCAAGTCAGTCTTGTCATATCGCCCATGGCATCTCCTTTTTGCATCATATGTATTCCAAAGCTCGCTACCTCATCCTCGGCCTCATCAAAGATAAAGTCGTACACAAGGAATGTACACTCTTCCTACTCAAAGCATCAGCTACAACGTTGGCCTTCCCTTCATGGTAGATGATTTCCATTTCGTAGTCGCCAATCAACTCCATCCACCTCCTCTGTCTCATGTTCAACTCCTTCTGCGTGAAGATGTACTTAAGACTCTTGTGATCAAAAAATACCTTAAAGATTGCTCCATAAAGGTAATGCCTCCAAATCTTGAGAGCAAACACCACTGCACCCAACTCCAGATCATGAGTAGGGTAGTTCTCCTCATAAGGCTTCAACTGCCTAGAAGCATAGGCAATCACTTTACCATTCTGCATCAACACACATCCCAACCCACTCTTCGAGGCTCCGTATAAACCTCGAAATTCTCGCTCCCCTTCGAGCGAATGCGAGGACGGGAGGCTGTGGTCAAACGCTCCTTTAATGTTTGGAACGCCGTCTCACAACTCTCATCCCAACGAAACCTGTTCTCTTCCCTCATCAACGCTGTCATCGGTCTAGCTATCTTGGAGAAATCTTTCACGAACCGTCTGTAGTATCCAGCTAAACCCAAGAAACTTCTAACCTCAGCGACATTCTTCGGTGCTTCCCACTTTGTCACTGCCTCAATCTTCGCCGGATCCACAGCTACCCCATCCTTAGAGATTACATGCCCCAGAAAAGCAACTTTCTCTAACCAGAACTCACACTTGGACAGCTTAGCATACAGCTCATGATCCCTCAAAGTCTGCAACACGATTCTCAGATGCTCCTCGTGCTCCTCCTTAGTCTTAGAGTAGACTAAGATGTCATCGATAAACACTACTACAAACTGATCCAAGAACTGTCTGAAGATTCTATTCATCAAATCCATAAACACTGCCGGCGCATTAGACAACCCAAATGGCATCACCACATACTCATAGTGGCCATACCTTGACGTGAAAGCTGTCTTTGGTATGTCCACCTCTCTAATCTTCACCTGATGGTACCCCGACCTCAAATAAATCTTAGAAAAGACTGCACACCGCTCAACCGATCAAACAGTCATCTATCCTTGGCAAAGGATACTTGTTCTTTATCGTCACACGGTTCGGCTCCACCCGTAATCTATACACGACCTCAAACTCCCATCTTTCTTCTTCACGAAACAATCGGGTGCTCCCCAAGGCGATACACTTGGTCTAATGTATCCCTTCTCTATCAAATCATCCAACTGCTTCCTAAGCTCCTCCATCTCTTTAGGACCCATACGGTACGGCGCCTTAGAGATTGGCCCCGTCCCTGGCTTCAACTCAACGGTGAAATCTATCTCCCTCTTCGGTGGCAACCCCGGAATCTCCTCTGGAAAAACATCTGCAAACTCTCCCACCACTGGTATCTCGTCAACTGCCGGGCTCTCTATCCGGTCATCTCTCACATGGCACAAGATCAACGGACATCCCTTCCTCAGATAAGGCTTCAAGGTGACAGCTGCAATCAACTTAACTTTGGGTTTGACTAGAAACCCACGATAAGACACACTGACACCCTTTGGACCTCGTAAGGATACTTTCTTTTGATGACAGTCTATCTTAGCTTTATACTTTCATAACCAATCCATCCCAACTATCATCTCAAAACCATTAAAAGGAAACTCTAGCAAGTCTACAGGGAAATCGACTTGCCCAACTATCAAAGATACATCTCTAAACAACCTCCCACACGATACAGACTCACCCGAAGGTATGAAAACTTGCTCCCTAACAGACTCATATACCCTCAAACCCAATTTGTTTTTACATGACTCGAAGACACAAACGACTGAGAAGCCCCCGAATCAAACAAAACAAACGTAGGAACACCATTAACAAGAAATGTACCGGTGATAACGTGCGCATCTTCCTCAGCTGTCTTCTTATCCATCATGAACAACTTGCCACTGGTCTTCTCCCCACCTCCCTGGATAGTACTGGCTGATGCAGTCGGCTTAGCGCCCGACCCTTGATTGTTATTGTTGTTGTTCATCGGTGTCTTCGATAAAATTACCGCCGTGCGGTTGCCTCCACTCTGGTAGCTCGACCTCCCGGTTTGGCCATGATCCACCTGTATGTTGCTCGCAAAGCTCGCAGCGGTCTCGAATAGATCCGGTGCACTCGTGCACTCATGTCTCTTGTGGCCTACGCCACCACAACCAAAGCAGTCACTCCCCAGCTATTGCTCACACTCCCTCGGCCTCTCCCAAAGGAAGTTCCGGACTAAACCCAGGACCCGGAAGAAAACCCCTTAGATTGATTGTGGTTGCCTTTCTTGAAATTAGATTGGCCACCACCCTCGCTCTCGGACTTCCTCTTCTCTCCACCCGACCTCTCCCGAGCCATCTCCACTAGTCTCTCGGCTCTCCCGCCCTCTCATATGCTTCCTTTACATCAGGAAGGACTCCCACGGGTAACTTATCCATAATTTTCGTGGTTAGCCCTCTCTCAAACCTCAAAGCGATTCTCCTCACTCAAACCCATATCCTCGGATATCTAGATTTCTCATTGAACCGCTGTAGTACTCGGCCACGGACATCTCGGCGATCATCTTAAACTTGTCGAACTCCTCTCTCAACTTACTCCTCACATGTTCGTACGAACTCCTTTCTCACGACCCTACGGAACTCCTCCCAAGTATAGCGGGTAACCCTTGGTTGGTATATATCTCCTTGGCACTCACTTTCACCGAATCCCACCACTTGCCCCCGCCTCCCTCGGATAGAATGCGGCTGATCCACTCTCATCTCATCGGACAAATAACTAAATCTAGTATGTTCTCCATCTCCCTCGACCCAACTATCAAGAAGGTTAGGCTCCTCAACTCCCTTGTACTCCTTCGGGTTAAACCTCGCAATATAGAGGCTGACTTTAGCATGGTCAACCTCCTTCTCCTTACTCTTATCCTTGTCCTCATTCACTCTCTTCAGGGTCTCAGTAAGAGCATCCTGGTGCTCTAACATCTTAACGATGTCATCCGTAGTCATAAGCTCTGCTCTCGCGTACAAAGCATTTCTCTTGGGCGGCATCTTGAAGCTATATAAGAAAGGGGTAAACATGAACACACGTACTAAACCTCAAAACAAAACGCTGCGCCCGAACCTACTCGATCGAGTATCCAAACCCACTTGATCGAGTAACGGGCTACTCGATCGAGTGCCCCCATGTACTCGATCGAGTACCCAAACTCCAAACCAAACGCGGACCTTCCGATCTCCTACCTACTCGATCGAGTATCTAGGCTACTCGATCGAGTGACCCCCTACTCGATCGAGTACCCCTAGTTACTCGATCGAGTGCCCCAAAACTCGATTCTGGACTCAAAATCGTCAAAAACCTACCCGATCGAGTCAGCCCCACTCGATCGAGTAACACTAATACGTAAGAGCTACCCGCATATTACGTCACATACTAACATGCTAAACTTTATAAAACCACATGATATCATAATAAATATGCTAGTGTCTATTCTGCTATCAACAAGATCAATTCATCATGCTATTAAAGCCACATTGTAAATCATTCAACATGTTATCATCTCATTAACATGTTCCACATATCATTTTCTTTCACATGCTCAACTTCCTATTTCAACTCCAAACAATCAACACACTTCATCACTTTGTTGCACAAGTTAATCAAACACACAGATGACTCGACAAACACTTTCCCCATGTGACCGGTTCAAAGTTGTAGGGCGACCCCCGCGACTTTAGGACGTCTCCCAAGCCTTTGCACTAGCTCCTACAACTTTTACCCCGGGTTCTTTTTAATTGACTCCCTATGTTCATTAAGTTCATTGGTTACAGGTTTCAGGATCGTCGCTCTGATACCATTTGTAACACCCCCATACTCCAAGTGCCTTACCAGGACCACTCGGGTATGGAGACATCACCATCTCGGTCGCCCGAGGTATGATAATCAAATAGACAAAACAGAAACAACGTTTATTATAAATAGTTTAATGAATAAATACAATCCTCAAAACCAAACCAAAGTACGATACAACATTCTCAAATGACTGTTCTAACTGAAAAGTAAATAAACTAAGGCTACAGCGGAAGACTCCTATCGTCATGTCGTGACATCCAAGCTATCCCAGTACTCATCTCAATACCTGCTCAATATCTGCTCACCATCCCCGAATGGATCACCGCAGGTTTACAAAACAATACCGGGGTCAGTACTAATCACACAACCAATATAGATAACGTAATAAGGCAAACAGACAGCTGAACTGTCACACACACACACACACCACCAACTCCCAACATCTCAATACTGACTGTCCACTTTGGACCCGCCACGATGGGGGACCGCAGCCGTTCCCACCTAAGCCCCGCTCATCGTACGAGCGATAACCCCGTCCATTAATGTGCACATCCCCTTTCGTGGCGGGTTCCACGAAGGGCGAAACTAGGGCGTGAAGTCACTCCATGCAAGTGACCCCACTCGGTAGAGAACGCATCTCGAGAACCAATCAAGAACAAACACAACCACAATCACAACAATCATTATATCAAACCAACTACATACAACACATCACCAAGATCCCGTTATGGGACTAATACGAGTAGAAATCCTACCCGAAAGCACAACACGCAGACGGTATCTACAGCTGTATCAAAACGGCTCCTCTACGAATTCTCCTCCTACCATACAACACATAGATGCTACCATTCAAATACTACTCATAAAAACCTCCAATTCCTAAATTAGGGTTTCATCAATCTTAACAAAACATTATATAAATTATATTAAAAGCTTACCCTCGACGCAGGGAATCCAACGACGCGAACTACGATACGAACTGACCGTCTGAACTCCGGGAATTGCTAAGAATGCGATTAGGAAGATGAAGTGGCTGCTTTCTCTCTTAAACAGGGTTTTAGGTTTTGTAAAAGTGATTTAAAACAATGACGATTATGTTTAAATACCTTAATCGCATAATTAACAAAACCCGGGAAAAACTCCCCGTAAAACCGGACACTCGATCGAGTACCCAAGGTACTCGATCGAGTACCCCCTTACTCGATCGAGTACCCCAGCTACTCGATCGAGTACCCAACAGGTCAGAAACTATTTTATTTCGCAACTTACCCTTACTCGACAGAGTAAGGGCTACTCGATAGAGTACCCCAAGACATATAAATACGGAGTATTACAAATAAGCACCCTAACAATGATAACCATATCCTATTACACGACTATACTCAGAGAATCATTCAAAAGGACACAGGGCATAAACTTACCTAACCTTACACGTTGGTGACGACATAGACAACCACCACCCACATCATCCTTGCTCCGCGAATCCCGACATTCCCATGGTAGAGGTTTAGGCTAATTTCATTAAGGTATGAAGCTATGGAGTGATAGAGGAGGGAGATAGTCTAGGGTTAGAGAAAGAGAAACTGTCGAGGAAATGAGATAATGAAATGAATCTCGCGAACTTGCGTTTATAATAACGTGTGGACAGCGGCCATACTCGGTCGAGTAGTGAATACTCGGCCGAGTAGACTCCACTCGGTCGAGTACAGGTGATACTCGGCCGAGTGGTCTTAGCTAGGTCGAGTAACTAAACCTATAAATCTCCTGTTACAAGTCTGGTCCCTCACCCATTCATCCCTAAGGTCTAATTGGTCAACAAGATCGGTCAACCGCGTTCCTACAGATCCTGGGTGTTACAAAATATTTCTAAAAAATATCGAGAAAAACAATGTTGCGGTTTATCGGTTTTAACAAATATGACCATAAAAAATGAGAAAAATTATTTTCATCAATTTTCACTTTTAGATCTGAAATATATGATAAAATGCAATATGTGACATTTTTCTTTAGTCATGAAATATGTTTTAGCATTATATACTAAATAAAGTCACTATTTATTGAATTTTTACTCAAAAATTCATAAATCATGCTAAAGGAGTCAAATACCTCTAAGATTTTTACACACACTGAGTAAAAATGCATTTGACAACATATTAAATTTCCATGACCATATTTGAAATATAACTCATATTAACCTAATAAAGCCTTTAAATTCGATTTAAGCTTATAAAATCCATATTTCATGGAATATAACTTAGTTTATCAGAAGATTTAACATGCCATCATTAGATAATATATGTGAAAACATATCCAAAAATCACTGAAAAATTCAAAGTTTAGCTATTTTTCGTCCAAAAATGACATTTTTTCTCATAAAAATCACATTTTAATGCCAATAATATATAAAATGAACAATAAAATCCATAAATGAACCAAAATATCCCAAATACATTTTAGGACCAGAAACTTTAACATGCAAAGTGATTTCGTGATATATCATAATAAACACAAATTACAAGTTTTATTTGTTAATAAGATTAACTCGGAAAAACAATAAACCGATTTGCATGCAAACAACCTAAGGCGCTCTGATACCACTTGTTGGGATTCATTAATCTCATTAGTATACATATTCATAGTATGATAGTTTAATTTAGTCATAAAATTAAAACAAGATCTTATGCATGCAAACATAAAACAAAGTAGAGAAGAAATCGCCACTTCTTACATTGGTGTTTCGGATTTATTGGGCACCAACAAGATCTCCTACTTGTTAGTTCTTGAGCTTTCTAAAGATGGAAGAATAAGATTCAAGTGGAGAATCTCTCCTAAGGAATTATACCCAAGGCAATACTCTTAATAATTATAATTAATATGATCTAGTATTAATTAAAATCTTAACTTAAAAATGACACAAAATATTGATTTTGTTCTCCTCTATTTCGGTTAAGAGGAGAGCATTTTATGAGTTTTCTTTCTCTAAGTTTTTCACAAAATGTAGAGAGTTATATTTTTCTAACACTAGAAAAATAGTTGAGTAGTGAATGAATAATAGAGGAATCCATTTGGGTTCTCTTGATGGAAAAACCGGTTGGGGGAGGGGGTCTATAAGGGGAGCCAATGCATGGTCTTGTTCTTCTCAAGGTGAGACTAGGCATGCAAGGCTAGATATTAGGCTTAATCATTATGTTTCCATTGAAAAATAAAACACAATATTAACCCTAAACTCCTCCATAATTTCGGTACACTAGGATAAAATGGGTAGTCCATTTTATTTTGTCATTTGTCAATTTTGTCACATGTTACATGTTACATGACATGTCACAATGCAATGTATTTTTAACATATTAAAAATCAACATATTAATAAAATATGGCACATACAAAATTAACTAGTAATTTTTAATTACTTGTACCAAAATGGTTTATCGAATTATAAATTTCAACAACTTGAATTTATAATAAATTATTCAATCCGTTTCAATTGTTTCATAACAATAATTTAATCTAATTAATAAAACAATTCTATTACTTAGACCGTAACTCATTTAATCGAATTACAATGAGTCACGGTAATTTTACTCACAAAATTATCCGTCAATTTTCTACAATTTAATTAACTCGTATCGACATACGATTAATTAAATGATCAATTAAGAGTATTACCCTATAGGTATGACCTCAGGGTATCAACTGATCACCACCGTCGCACGACAGTAATGTCAAACTCTAGTCAGCCAATCATTACCGATATGTGTGGACCAGTTAACTGTAAAATATTACTTTCACATGTGATCATCATGATCGACAATTGTGATCGCATTATTGTCGGGGACACTTACTCCAACAGGGCGATCCTATGATTATAAATAGGTGGCATCGTTGGAACTTAGGTATCAACCCAAAATCTTTTAAGTCTCTTAAGTATTGTCTTACAGAGCTCTTAAGAGTTTGTATCGTTATCTCTAAAATATGATATATATTTCATATATTATATTTAAGTGAAGTTTATAATTTTTATATAAAAACTTATACAATTTGACAAAAAAAACATCGTAAAAAAAGTATGAAAATTATATAATTAGATTTGTGGTAAAAAAAATGTTATCATTAGAGTATTGGTTTCATATCATTTGCACATATTTTAATTATGATAAAAAAAAATAGAAAAAAAAAATGTACGAATATTAATAGATAATATAGTATTTGCTTATTATATCGGGTTGGATGTCAAAGTAGGTTCGAAATATTATGGTATATTTCTAAGTATATTATTCGTTCCATATTGAAAAATAATAGAGGTGTTATGAATATACTATAAATAGTTGAATTGGCCCACATCAGAAAATTATCATAAGGTGGGGTGATCTCATGATTATAAATAGAATTCATCCTTGAAACTTACTTATCAACCCAAAATATTTTGAGTCTATCAAGTATTGTCTTAGAGAGCTCTTATATATTTTAAGTCTCTCAAGTATTGTTTTAGATAACTCTTATAAGAGTTTGTATTAACGACACGCCTCAGTTACAACAATAATACAAATATTAATCACGTAAATAATTATAAAGGTGATTACATATTAGCTATGATACGCTGACACGTGTGTTTGTGGGCGTATTACGTATCGATACGATACGATACGCAATACGATACGGAAAACATATCAGATACGCGTATTCAGTATGCGATACTTATACGGATTTACAGTGAACAAAAGAGCAGTAAAATATGGAAAAGCGACCATATACATGGAACTATGGAAGACGAAGGATGCGATACGATACACCGACAGAGGCTGGTGGAAGAGGAAGAAGGATTCTTCTTTGCTTCTCATCTCTTTTGTAAATACATCATACATGGAAGATGAAAGAAATGGTTTCTGGATAGACCGAGAGAGAGAAAGGCTAGATTTTTTTGGGGAGTTTAAAACTTTAAATATATAAAAAAATCTCTAAGAAAGTGAGAAGTGAGAGGCTGAGAGCACGCCGCCTGCAAAACTCGTGTAGATGTGATTTTTTTAAATTTTGATGCCAATGTAGAGGAGAAATATTGACACGTGATACACAATTTTGCACTTTAAAGTTTAAACGGACGTTATTCGTCTATAATTTTAAACGAATAGTGTCCTTCTACAATGAGACGGATTGTATGTGATATGGGTTATATTCCATGTATGGAACATTAATTAAATGTATATTGTATATTAATTAATTAAATTTGATGGACAAGTGGTGCACAACTCTCTAAATCCTTCTTTCTTCTTTTATAAGTTGGATTTCTAATGTTATTAAGTTTAGTTTAATTTCTATTTGGTTGAGTGGTGTAAAAAGGAAAATTAACGTAGGTGATGGACATAAATTTCTTCCAACGAAAATTTATAAAAAAAGAGTTGCATATTGTTAAAATTTAATATATGCCCCTTTACAATTTACACTAGTCAATAAAAATCGTACTCCCTCCGCAGTCCGCACAATCGTTTTCACCCAATTTCTCTAATATATGTGAATAGTTTTATTGAAATGAGATGAAAATGAGTGTGTGGATGGAGTATATAATAAAAATTATCGTATAAATAGTAAATGAAGCTCTTTTTTAAGTAATCGAACTCCATTACTATGTCAAATCGTGAAATTAAGTCGTTAAATTTCAATAGGAATGATTACGCCCCTTAACTTATAAAAAACACCTTACTCAAAATTTCATGAGAATTTATTTGCCTGTGTCCAGGTCTTACTCCGATCTCAATTGTCTTTACTTCTCTTTTGATGGTGACGGAGTTGGTTTTTTTTAAGTTTATTGGATGTTTTCATAATGGTTTGAGACTTTTGGCGAGCTTCGTTTTTCGCCTGGTTTATGGTGGTGGCTTATCGGTTTTTGTCTTTCTGTGATTAAGCATCTATTTTTCGGGGGCGGGGGGGTGTTTGGGTCTGGTATCGGCAGTGAATAGGTTGGGGGCAGAGGGTTTCTTCCGCGCTTTTTCTCTGTTTCAACATCCTTACCCTTTCTCCTGTTCTTTATCCTTAGTTTTCCTTTCTTTACTCCTATGTTTGATTATGGCGTTTCAAATAATTTTAAACGGTCTCGAGGTCATGTTTCGTGGGGATGCTTGTCCTGAGATGGATGATCTCATTCTTGAAGCTATTATGGAATGTGGGGATCCGTCGTTTCAAAGTGTTGGCATCCTCAAAAATAAGGGTAACACGTTTTATAAATTGGGCATGGTACCTTTGGCTTTCTTCCACTACAAAATTGCTCTTAAATTTCTCTTGTTTATGGGTACCCCAGCCACTTATGATGCATCTTCTGCCACTACTCTTGCTCTCTCTATCTTTCTCAATTTGGCAGCTTGTGATCTGAAACCCCTGATTATGAACAAGTTTGTTGGTATTGCTCTTTGATTTTGTTGGTTGATCCTTCAAACGTTAAAGCACTTTACCGAAGGAGCTTAGCTTTTACACATTTGAATTTCCTTTCAAAGGCCTTTGCTGATTTTGAATATGCTCTTAAACTTAGTCCTCATAACAAGGATGTTTTCCGAGAGCTGCAGGTTGTGATCGATCGTTTAGCAATTAACTCCAATGGGAAACGAGATTCTTCTCAGTCTGATTCTCTTGGTATCGAAAGGAAAGGGAAGAAGCCTTTACTGTCTCCAACTTCCTTCGATACTTGTACCCCGCCTAGTTTACCCGCGGTACCTATGGATTCTGAATGCAATCCGGTTTGTTTACCTGAAGTAACAAAGGAAACCGAGAGTAGTTTTGTGTTTCCTAAAGTCGTGAATGAGATTGCAACTGAGACTGTCTCCTCAGCCTCTTCAAATTCAACTCAACTCATTTTTACCAACAAGAAAAAGCAGCATAATAAATTGAATCTCTCTTCTCAAGACTATGAAAGTTTAATGCAGGGAAAAAATTTGGAATTCTTTCACCCTAGATCCATGACTACTATGATGGTTCGTCCCCTCATCTCAAAAACCATCCAGACGGGAACTCCCCTGGAAGATATTTCAGGGACAGCAGAAGTTCCCTTTTCCTCTCCTATGTCGGAGAGTTTTCTTTCTAGCTTTGAGGACAAGCAGACTAAGAGCGAACGTGTTGCATTGGTTAAAGATGATGTCTTTTTCCAAGCTGCTAAGAAGACACGGGTATCTAATGATTTCTGTCTTGTTAGTAAAGTATCATTGACAATGTTTAAATTTGCAGCGAAAGCAAATGAGTTGCACATCAAAGGTCGACGTAATGAGGGTCATCCACAGAGGAAAAGTCGACAAGAGCAAGGTAGAAAAAGTCCAAATTTCACTACTTCGAGGAAGAGATCTTTGGTTTCGATCAACTTTTCAACTTCTTTGGGTAGATTACCTCACGGTACCACTTTAGTTACAAGCACCAAACGAAAGGAGATTCATTCCATCGAGTTTGACACCTACTATCATCCCCCTTTTAAGAAAATTCGTCTTTCCTCTTTAGTTAAAACTAAGTTTTCCTTTTCTTCGATAATACTAGGTAGTTCGGGGGTCTCTAACCCCCCTATGTTTGTATTTTAAATGAACGGTTTGTACTAGTTTATTTTATTTATGAAAGTTTACGATTGTCGAAAAAAATGAGAATTTGAATATCCCACATACTAAAACACAAATATTTATTCCAAAACATAATTAAATTTAAGGAAAAAAAAAATAAAAAAAAAAAATTATAATATTTTTCCTTAGAAAAAATAAATTATTTATATTTTCCCAAAATATAAACTTTTGTATTGTAAATGATGATTTACTTATACTTTTCCCAAAATATAAACTTATTTTTACCTTATTGAAAAGTACAAATTTCCATAAAATTTAAAAAAAAATTAAAATTATCTTTATAAAAAATTATAAAACAAAGTTAGTGTTATATTTATTACAAATATTCTTTTTTCAAAAACTTTGAGATATTTTTTTGAAAAAAACGACAACTCTGTGTTATTTTTGTTAAAGTTAAAAAAACAAAATTAGTGTTAATATATAGTCGTACAAAATAACATTATATTCTAAATGACGATTATAACTCAAATGAACTGATGGCAAACGTTATAATCTAAATAATCGTAGAACTAAGTCCTATTCAAGTATATAATCATAGTGATCTTACGAGTTATCTCGAGTAATGACCTAACGATTATACGATTATAACTCAAATGAACCGATGACAATGGTTATAATCTAAATGATCGTACAACTAAGTCTTATTCAAGTATACAATCACAATTATCTCGAGGAATGACCTAAAGATTATACGTTTGTAACTCAAATGAACCGATGACAATCGTTATAATCTAAATGATCGGACAAGAAAGTCCTATTCAAGTATACAATCACAGTTATCTCTAGTAATGACCTAACGATTATACGATTGTAACTCAAATGAACCGATGACAATCATTATAATCTAAATGATCATAGAACTAAGTCCTATTCAAGTATACAATCACAGTTAGACCGAGTAATGACCTAACGATTATACGATTGTAACTCAAATGAACCGATGACAATCATTATAATCTAAATGATCGTACAACTAAGTCCTATTCAAGTATAGAATCACAGTTATCTCGAGTAATGACCTAACGATTGTACGATTGTAACTCAAATGAACCGATGACAATCGTTATAATCATGATCGTACAACTAAGTCCTATTCAAGTATACAATCATAGTTAGACCGAGTAATGGCCTAACGATTATACGATTGTAACTCAAATGAACCAATGACAATTGTTATAATCTAAATGATCGTACAACTAAGTCCTATTCAAGTATACAATCACAGTTATCTCGAGTAATAACCTAACGATTATACGATTGTAACTCAAATGAACCGATGACAATCATTATAATCTAAATGATCGTACAACTAAGTCCTATTCAAGTATACAATCAGGGTGAACTTATGTGTTATCTCGAATAATAACCTAACGATTATACGATTGTAACTCAAACTATCTTACGAGTTATATTTAGAACGATTAAACGATTATAACTCAAATGTAATGATAACAAGTGTATCTTGAGTTAAGTGTAACGGCCGTATATAAACGTAATTATGTAGACGATTAAAGTCGATATAATTTTACAAACTTTAATAACAATCACGACATCGATATGATACGTCATTTACGATAGATAAAATATAAAAAATAATAATTTAACAAAATTAAACATCTTAAAAAAAATAAAAAAAAAAAAAAAAAAGGAAAAAGTGACAAGTTAGACGGTCATCAGAGACTCACACTAATCCCTTACACCTACTATATAATTGTCATCATCACAACTTTCTTTCCCTTCCAAGTTCCATCACTTGCAACTACTAGTACTCTCACCCCTTCAAATCATCCATTTTCTTTCCCTTCCCCAAAAAAAAAACGACTCTTATTGTACTGCAAATCTTTTTCTTGGGATATCATACAAGACTCTTCAATTCTTCTCCTTCCTATTTTGCATATATATATCACACAATAAAATGGCAAAGTTGGATAAATTAGATCTGAAAATAATCAAATATATACCAAATATATCAAATATCAACTATATACCAAAATATGTCTACTTCTCAAAAAATTAACTTAAATAACTTGGATTTGGAAAAATATCCTCTCTGAAAACATGTTACTGTGCTACGGGGTCACGGTGACGGTGGCGGAAATCGTACTTGGAGATATAACTATTGTGGTATTGAAAAACCCTCCTCATATTCAACAGTGGCTGCTCATTTACTTAAACAAAAAAATCAAGGTATTGTTTCATGTTCTAAAATAACAACAGAAATCGTGAGACAACTCCAAATTGAGGTGGATTTGGCTAATGCAAAGGAAAAGAAGAAACAAGAGGCAGCAAAGCAAAAGTCGGATTATCTTTCTCTCCCGTCGGGTTCCGATTAATTTCAACCAAAAAGAAGAAGAGGTAACCAATCTACTATTGTGAAGGCGTTTAATCTTAAAGATAGAGACGATGCTGATAAAGAGTGTGCCAGAATGTTCTATTCGTGTGCCATCCCATTTAACTTTGTAAGAAATCCCCATTTTCGAAGTTTTTGTTACAAGCTATCTACTTTGAATGTCGCTGGATATTGTCCACCATCATACAATCGTATAAGGACCACATTACTTGCGCAAGAATGTTCACATTTGAACATATTATTGCAACCGATAAAAGATGGATAGGTCAAAAGGGGGGTATCAGTATGTTCGGATGGATGGTCTGATGGATCAAGTAAACCCATTATCAACATCATGGCGGCTTCTGATACTACTGCTATGTTTTTGGATTCTATTGACGCGTCCGGTATCCGAAAGGATGCTACTTATATTGCTGGGATTTTTTCTGATGCTATTGATGAAATTGGTACGGAGCATGTTGTTCAAGTCGTTACTGACAACGGGTCTAATTTTAAGGCTGCGGGTAGTTTTTCTAAGTTTTAGGCTACTGTAAACTTTGCCATTTATTAATCAGAGTATACATGAGAAAAAAATTGTTGTCATTTAATTATGTGTTTAATTGTTTACTGGTTAGAGTTTAGAATTTAGGTTGATTTTTAAATTTCTTTTACTTTGCTTGTACAGGAGGTTTGGTTGAAAAAAAGCATCCTTCTATTTTCTAGACTCCATGTGTTGTTCACTGTGTTAATTTAGCTTTCAAAAGCATTTGTGAACCTTCTGAAAATTCAGATAACTATGATCAATGTCATTGGATTACTTCGCTTTGTGACGAAGTCAAAGAGATATCAAAATTTGTTAGTGGACATGATATGGTGAAGTCTTTGTTTAACAAATATTCTAATTATCAGCTTCTTCATGTTGCCGAAACAAGATTTGCGAGTCATTATATCGTTGCGGAACGATTAGGCTTAGTTAAATCCGCACTTGACCAGATGGTGATAGATCCTGAATGGAGAACTCTGTTTAGGTCACCACCTAATAATCCAAATGACATAAAAGCTAAGAAAATCAGGATGCTTATATTGGATGAGTCTTGGTGGGAGAAAATATAATACTTTTTAGAGTTTGGTAAACCTATCTACGAGATGATTCGCATAGGCGATAAGGATGCTCCGATTTTGCACTTGGTATATGATATGTGGGATAGCATGATTGAAGAGGTTAAGATGATTATATTTAAGAAAGAGGAAAAAAATATTCATTGTGATTCTTCACCTTTCTTTGATGCAATACAACAAGTGTTAGAGTCGAGGTGGAATAAAAGTAATACTCCCCTTCATTGTCTTGCTCATTCGCTTGTCCCGAAATATTATAACACTAAGTGGCAGACCGAGGGTCGGAATATATTTCAAAGAGCTGCTCCTCACCAAGATCAAGAGGTGTCTTCTCAAAGAAATTTATGTTTTCAACGATTATTTGTCGATCCTCAGGAATTGAGAAACGTTATGAAGGAGTATGGATCATTCTCGTCAGGTTTGGATTTTTTTAGCCAAGCACACGTTTTAGCTGCCAGAGATGATGAAGAGCCCATTAGTTGGTGGGCTAATTATGGCTCTTCCGCTCCGCATCTTCAAACTATTGCCTTTAAATTGTTATCTCAACCGGCATCCTCATCTTGTTGTGAGAGGAATTGGAGCCACTATGACAACATCCTCACTGTGAAAAGAAACCGTTTATCTTCAACTCGAGCAAAAGACTTGGTTAAAGTACATAATAACCTTCCTCTTTTGGCTCGACAATCTGAAAAGTATAAAAATGGTCCTTCAAAGTATTGGGATATTGGTAAACAACTAAGCATTCCATTCTATTATTTTTCTTTTCATAAATTCATATATAAAATTATGTTTTCATTGGTAATTATCTTATTTTCTTAATTTTTAGGCGGTGACAAGTACGATTCGATGCTGAACTTTTGGAGCTGGCAGATCTGTCCGTGAATGATCCAGAGCTGGAAGGGGTCTTCTTTGAACTTGGAGATGAGGATGGACATATGGAGGAGCTAGGCAGCAAATGAAGCATGAAGTTGCAGGAAATGAAGCATGAAGCATGAAGCATTAAGTTGTTATTTGGAAGTGTCATGTTGATTTTTATGGATTTTGTTTGATCTTTAGAAGTTTAGAGTTTTATTAGAGAATATATTATTATGATTATGATGATAATATATTCTCTAATAAGTTTAGTCTGTTACTTTTGAAATTAAGATGGTTTTAATGTTAGAAAATTTTGCAAAAACAACATTATGGGCTGAAAATTGTTCATCATATTAATATCATTTTAGTTTTTTTTTTTTATATATTTGTTTTTTATAATTTTATTAATTAATTGAAGTATAGTATCGGTGTCCAAACAATTGGTCAAGATACGCTATTGACCGTGTCCAGATATCTAACTAATCCGAGATTGGCGTATCAGATACGCGAATATGTATCAGATCAGATACGGCGTACCCGAGTCCGAGTAACACAACATATTAGTGATATTATAATATGATTATTTTAAGATAATCGATAGTATAAATAACTTCATTTATGTCAAAATCACAACTTAAAATAAAATGGTGCTAAATATACGTAAATTGGTTATTAATTTGTCATAAATAATGATAATCTTTACACTAAGATAGAAAATTTATAAAATATAATAAAATCAGGTGCTATATAAAAAGATCATGAATACACAAACAAGTCAATAATTAGCTTTTTACTTTGATAAATAGTAGAATTAAATCTTTTTAACTTTCAAATATAGGTAATTATTATGCCTCATAACATTTGAGTAAGACTAAAACACAACATTATGTTTAACCATTTATCGAAATCGCACCAAAAAAAAAAAGCATTTTACATTTATTTATACATTTTATTGATTCCTCCATTTCATATTAAAATTCATGTTAGGAAAAAAAATAAAAATATATAATTTATACAATTAGATTAGTGAAAATACTTATTATATATTCCCAAAGATCAATAACTGCATAAGCTAGGTGGGTGATTGTAGATACCTCATTTCTGCACCTCCCGCAAACCACCCGGTGATGATTGGGCCACATGTTTGGTACGCAGAACGATTTGTGACAGTTCGTAAGTTTATCGTCAAGTAATCGCTCAAACACTTATGTCTACCTCTTAATTGTCATCTACGTGCCGATACGGTCGTTTTGACAGTAAGTAGAGTTCATTTGGAGTCTGGGCCTAAAACCGTCTTCATTTTCTGACAACCATTAAAATGCCGAGTCGGAATATTCTGGAATGTTCCGGATATTTCTATTCCATATTTTATAAATCTTTTAATCTTTGGTAAACAACTTCCCGTAATATTCACACAAGATATTAAGGAAAACCAAAATATTCCGTTATTCCATAAACCAAACACGGAAATATTTCTTCCGCAGAGGAAACCACTTGGGAATAGACGCAGCAGGTACTGCACCTCTTCCAAGAGACGCAGTGCCTGCTGCGCCTCTTCCCAAGTCCTTTTCTGCGTATTTTTCGTATCTTTTCATATCTTTTCGAGATTCACTTCCAAAGTTTCTCCGAAAAACCCTACTTCCTCCACGTGATTAGTATAAATAGAGACCTTCGGTCTCACATATTTCTCACGCGAGTGTCCGCCCTTCCCTTCTCCCTTTGCATTCTAGACCACTTTCTTACCTTTTGGCGTCTACGTGCTTGAAATTTCGACCACGTAAGCTCGGATCCTTCTGAGTACCAGCCTCGTTTTGCATGACCGACCAATTTGACCAACTCCACCATAATCAACTTTAATCAATCTGTTTTAATTCCTCTTACGAGGGCACTTTCGTTACATTCAAGTCGAGCATCACTAATCGTAAACTTAGTTCATCTCGTTTCGTCAAACATGTAAGTCTGAGGGTGTAAATCTCTCTTTTATTGTTATTTATTTTTTGTAATCATATTGTAAGATTTATGTCGAAAATACAATTAAAACCTATTTCTAAAACCCTTTGTTTAAAACCCTTTTTACGGATTATCAGAAGACAACCGTCGAGAAAGGACGCAGCAACTGCTGCGCCTCTTCGAAGGGACACAGTACCTGCTGCGCCTATTCGTGAGGCTGCCGCAGTTCCTGCTTCCTTTCTTCTTCCTTCGTCTTTCGTTAATTCGTTCGTTCTTTTCTTTTGCTTTCTTTTGTTCCTTGTTTTAATATAACAATATGAACATAATAATTTGATACATATTGTTCATCATCATTAACATATAATTCATCTCATTAATTCCCGACTTAAATCCCAAGTAATTAATATTTGCGAGTTTTCGTCATTAAAGTCAAATCCGGGTTGTAGAAATTCGATTCATCCATATTGGGTTTCTGGAATTCGATCTCTGATATATTCTCACCTGTTTATTATCATATTCATCATTAGTCCGTCATTAATTCGTCGTATTTAACCTAATTAATTTGCTTAGTTATTAATTCATTAATTAATCTTCATTAATCTTGTAATTAATTCGTCCTAATTAGTTTCATCCATGTTTATTGCTTTCATGACCGTCATATCATATGTAAATAACCTGTTAATCACTTCCATCCGAGTAAATAAATATAATATCGATCATTAAAATCACCAATGAACATTAACGATTTGCAATTCCGGCTTCACAACCAGAACACAACCAGAACTGAGCCAAGGAACAGACGCAGTGACTGCTGCGCCTCTTCCAGAGGGCGCAGCTCTGCTGCGCCTGTTCCTGGTTGACTTCTGTCTCCGAACTCCCGTTTTGCCTTGACCTAGTTTTAGTTTACGTATTTAATTAATTATTATTCGTATTATCACCCCTAATATCTGTTCTTTCATTCATTTATTCTTTCTTTTCTAAAATTATCCGTTTTAAAAGTATTTTAGACGTAAACCATTAATCCAATGCAATTATTGTAATTTTCATTATTGTAATTTCCTTTATTGTATTTATCATTGTGCTTTTTATTGCTTGTATGCTTTCACATGTAATTGAACTTAAATCCCGATTCGACCTAATTGTATGCTAAATTAATTGTTTACCGACTTAGTATTAATTCTCACATGTTAGGATTAAAACGTTGGATGTTGCATTGCATGCATATAATCGACAATATATCGAGTATAGACGATTTTTCCTAATCATTAGTAGAGGCCGCTATCGAGGCGGGCGGGATTAGTTGTTCGATCAAAAGAGCTTCCTAATACGTACCCTCACCCCTTACTCCAGATCTCTGTGAACATCCGTGTTCATTGGCATCCACGAGAGTCATTCTAGACATATAATGCTAAGGGTAACGAGTTCTTGGTGTTCATGTCACTACTTTGTGTCTTGACATGGCACGAGATATTCGAACGGTTTCCAATTTTCCACAATAAATTGGTGGCGACTCCACAAATGCAAACGCTTGTTTCCCAAGCGCCCCCGTGGCCCGTGTCCACAGTGATCCTATGATATAATGAAAAAAAAATTATAAAAATAATATAATTAAATTCATGGTAAAAAAATGTTATCATTAAAGTATAGGTTTCGTATTATTTGCACATATTACAGATGATATACTTCTTAATATGTTATATATCCTAAATTGAACGTATAAATAATAGAATTTTCCCACATCGAAAGATTAGCATAAGGTGGGTGATCCTATGATTATAAATAGAGCATCCTTGAAACTTAGGTATCAACCCAAAATAGTTTGAGTCTCTCAAGTATTGTCGTAGAGAGCTCTTACAATATGATATAAAAAATAATGTGGAGAATGTTTTAATTATTATAATACACATTTCCTATATATATTTAAGTGATGTTTATAATTTTTATATAAACACTTATACATTTCATTTGACAAAAAAGTATCGTAAAAAACAAAAATTATAGAAATTATATAATTAGATTCGTGGTAAAAAAATGTTACCATTAGAGTATATATTTCTTATTATTTGCACAAATTTTAATTATGATAAAAAATAGAAAACAAAAACGTACGAACATAGTATGTTATTTGTCCCACGTTGAATAATAATATAGATATGGTTAATATATATAGTATAAAGTCGAATTGGGGTGATCCTATATTCCTATGATTATAAATATGAGTCATCTTTGAACTTACGTGTCAGCAAACTAAAACTAAAATTATTAGCTAAGTTTTTAATAATTAAATAACACTATATGTTGGTGAGAGGATGTGGGGGGTGGTTGGGATAGGGTGGCCTTTTGGTGGTAATAAATGGTGGGGTGGGAAGACGGAGAGAAAGAGGGTGGTTTGTTCGAAGGTTTAAAAATTTAGTCTTAGGTTTGGAAATTCCAGTGCTAGGTCAAATTGGGTTGATTTTATTTTATTTCTGCTTTAAAAGAACAAGAAAATTGACACTAGTGTTAAGTTCCATCGCCGGAAGCTATGAAATATTTTTGCAGGTTTATACATAGATACTGGTGACTCCGGTGAGCATGCACTATAGCAATTCTTTTTTTTACCTCTCTCGTAAATATAAAAACAAAAAATAATCTTAATAATCACCATTATTAAGTTTATAATATTGTTTTGAAGATAAAATATTTGATTATTAATGATTGCTTTATAAACTTGCAAAAACTAGTCATAAATAAAACACCTGCTAAATTTCGCTTCTTTAACTTTGCATGTTTTGTATTAAAAGGTAGAAAATAGGAGTTCAACAATTTAACTTTGCTACAACATTTTAAGCATTTTTAACTTTGCAAAAATATTGCTGACATTCATATGTCTTTCCGTCCAATATACCTTATTACAATTAAAATGAGGTGTGAGAGGAAGGCTTTCGCGCTCTAAAACATAAATCGGGAGACTAAGATTTCTCTTTTGAACATAAACATGCCAGTTGGTTCTTGTACAAACGTGCCATAACTGCCAAAAATTTGGAAAAGTCGTATGAGTAGCTTTTAATCAAGAATGGGAGTGATGGGACGGTTGTAGACCATTCAAACAGCTCAAACGGGCGGATTACGGGATCAGGTAAAATACGGGCCGTGTCTATTTCGGGTTTAAAATACGAGTTGGTAAGGGTTTCGGGTCGGGTTTACGGTCAGAACAAGTCAGATTAACGCTTTTTTAAAAAAAAAAATTCTTTAATTCTACTTATAAACATATAATTATTCTTAAAATTTTTATTATCATCTTGATACTTCCGAGAGAGGAAAAAAAAGAATTGATATAGTGCATGCTCACCACAGTCACCAGTATCTATGTATATACCTGCAAAAATATTTCATAGCTTCCGGCGATGAGACTTAACACTAGTGTCAATTTTCTTGTTCTTTTAAAAAGGGACATAAATAAATGTACACGTCATGATTTGTGCACGGGTAATGAGACATTCAAAAATATTTCATAAATTCCCACATTCGGTGATGGGATTTAACACACTTCTCAATCGTTTATTAAAATACTTCAAAATACTAGAAATATTATATTATTTTTATATTAATAAAATACTACTTCGTATATATACAATAAAAGAAAACAATGAGAAATGATTGAACCCTTCAACTCGTACATGTGCCAGAATATATGAATATTAAGTTCTACTATAAATAAATAAATAAATAACTTGAGCGTTACTCAAATGCGCCAGAATATTTGAACATTCTCACTAAGGACACTAACTTTGGCGCTCAATAAATCTAATAATCAAATCAAAGCGAATATAACTTAATGAATTTTATGGTTTCTCTGTTTTTCCAAACTTTGCTTCATATTTTCCTCATTTTATTTATTATTACGCCAGAATTGGGAACTTGGTCAAGTGCATGTTATTGTGTTTAATTGTTGCTAGATTACTAGTATTTCAAATACTAATTGTAGTACTCTGTATGTTTTATTTTATTTTAGACAACTACGTGATATTTGCTTAAAACGACTAACAAAAACTCAAATTATAAGCTAGGTTTTTTAATAATTAAATAATACTCCATGGCGATGAGAAGATGTCTAGGGGGGGTGTGGTTGTTGGGATGGGGTGACCTTTTGGTGGTAATAAATGGTGAGGTGGGAAGACGGAGAGAAAGAGGGTGGTTTGTTCGTAGGTTTGAGAATTCTAGTCCTAGGTTTGAAAATTTCAGTCCTAGGTAAAATTGGGTTGATTTTATTTTATTTCTGTCCATTCTTTAAAAGAAAAAGAAAATTGACACTAGTGTCAAGTTCCATCGCCGGAAGTTATGAAATATTTTTGCAGGTTTATAAATTTGCATAATTAGTCATAAATAAAACACATGCTAAATTTCGCTTCTTTAACTTTGCATGTTTTGTATTAAGAGGTAGAAAATAGGAGGTTCAACAATTTAAATTTGTTGCAGCATTTTCAGCATCTTTAACTTTGCAAAAATATTGGTGACATTCATATGTCTTCCCGTCTAATATGATCTTATTACATTTAAAATGAGGTGTAAGAGGAGGGTTTTCGCGCTCTAAAACATAAATCGGGAGACTAAGATTTCTCTTTTGAGCATAAACATGCCAATTGGTTCTTGTACAAACGTGCCATAACCGCCAAAAATTTGAAAAAGCCGTATGAGTAGCTTTTAATCAAGAATGGGAGTTATGGGACGGTTGTAGACCTGTCAAACGGGTCAAACGGGCGGGTTATGGGTTCGTTATTTCGGGTTCGGGTAAATTACAAGTCGGGTTTATTTCGGGTTTGAAAAATACAGGTTGGGTTTATACGAGTTTCAGGTCGGGTTTACGGTCAAAACGGATCAGATTAACGCCTTTTTAAAAAAAAAAATCATTTTCTTTAATTCTACTTATAAACATATAATTATTCTTAAATTTTTATTATTATCTTGATACTTCCGAGAGAGGAAAAAAAAGAATTGATATAGTGCATGCTCACCACAGTCACCAATATCTATGTATATACCTGCAAAAATATTTCATAGCTTCCGGCGATGGGACTTAAGACTAGTGTCAATTTTCTTGTTCTTTTAAAGAAGGGACATAAATAAAGGTACACGTCATGATGTGTGCACGTGTACTTACACATGCAAAAATATTTCATAGATTATCACATTCGGCATGTGGATTTAACACACTTCTCAATCCTTTTTTAAAATACATCTAAATACTAGAACTATTATATTTTTTATTTTAATAAAATAATATACTTCGTATATATACAGTAAAAGAAAACAATGAGAAATGATTGAACCCTTAAACTCGTACATGTGCCAGAATATCTGAATATTAAGTTCTACTATAAATAAATATAAATAAAAAATTGAGCGCTACTCAAATGCGCCAGAATATTTGAACATTCTCCCTAAAGACACAAACCTTTACACTCAATAAATCTAATAATCAAATCAAAGTTAATGTAATTTAATGAATTTTATGGTTTATCTGTTTTTCCAAGCTTTGCTTCATATTTTCCTTATTTTATTTACAGCTAGTCTTGCTATACACGGATATATCCGTCTATAACTAAAGACGGATCAAATAGCTTAAAAGTGGTGACATTTTTTGCCCCCACCACCCCACTTGTTGCTCGTCCTATTAGGAATGTAGTATTGTATTTGCCCCGTCTTTAGTTATAGACGGATATGTGCCGTCTATAATGTGATTTTGTGTTTTATTTATGATTACGCCAGAATGGGAAATTGGTCAAGTGCCTGTTATTGTGTTTAATTTTTGCTAGATTACTAGTCTTGCAAATACTAATTGCAGTACTCCGTATGTTTTTTTATTCTAGACAACTACGTGATATTAGCTTAAAACGACTAACTAAAACTCAAACTATTAGCTAGGTTTTTAATAATTAAATAAATAACACTCTATGTTGGCGAGAGGATGGGGGGCGCGGGGGGTTGGGATGGGGTGGCCTTTTGGTGGTAATAAATGGTGGGGTGGGAAAACAGAGAGAAAGAGGGTGGTGTGTTTGTAGGTTTGAGAATTCTAGTCCTAGGTTTGGAAATTCCAGTCCTAGGTCAAATTGGCTTGATTTTATTTTATTTCTGCTTTAAAAGAACAAGAAAATTGACACTAGTGTTAAGTTCCATCGCCGGAAGTTATGAAATATTTATGCAGGTCAATTTTCTTGTTCTTTTAAAGAAGGGACATAAATAAAGGTATACGTCATGATGTATTGATGTGTGAACGTGTAATTACACATGCAAAAATATTTCATAAATTCTCACATTCGGCGATGTGATTTAACACACTTCCCAATTCTTTATTAAAATACTTCTAAATACTAGTGTTCTGGGTGTAATTCCGGAGCAGGATTGTGACCACTTGAGCTTGTAGAATGATGTCGTTGCTCGTCTCTTCCTTTCACTCTTTCCTGTAAAGATGAACAAACTGAGGGCTCGGCTTGGGGCCGAGCGTACTCACTCCGACGCTCAAGTCAGTAAACTTAGAGAGATAAGTTGTATGTTTAACTTGGCAAAGTATATTGTAGAGAGATAAGGGAGTTTATACCAGATATTCCAGTTGGTTTCTTAATGAGAGATGTGGAGTATTTATAGACTTTCACCTTTTGTCACGTAGTGGCCAAGTGGCCAAGTGGCGTAGCAAGTGGAAAGACTGTCTTACCCTCGGCCGAGGGACCCATGACAGGCCGGCATGCCTGGTTGACTCCATGCCGAGGGGACTGGATGCGAGTACACGGATATGCCTCTCGGCCGGCTAGTTGCCAAGCCGAGACCCAAGTGACAGGTCGACAGGCTTTGTCGGTTAGGCTGTTTTTCTCTTGACTTGTTGTCTTTTAGCTTTGACCTTGGTCAATATGTTGACTCGGTCAGCGGGTGCAGAATATGCCCCATCAATTTGCCTCCAGCGTAGTCTATGTCGTGGTATGGACCTTCGACGCGTGTTGAGCGTATTCTGCGCATGTCGAACTTCTTCCTCGGATTGGTCCTGTTCAGGCCGTACCATATCCCCCCCTCCACATTGTTGTGTAATGGACATCGAATGTGGAAAAGAAAATGGCGCTGGCCGAGACCAAGGTTGGGAGTGTCGTGTGCTTTTGATTGCCCCCGGCCGGTGCTGCCAAGCTTGTTTGATCAGCTGGCCGTGGGCAAGTAGATACCAAGGAGCGTGTCGAAGAAGATTTGTCACTGTATGCCGATTGACCTTCTGTGGCTGCATGCTTGACACATGGCCTGGTATTGATTGGTGGACGTTTCATGGGCTTTGCTCTGATTGGTCCACTGAATGGGCTTTGCTCTATAAATAGAGCAGTGTGCCCCTCATTTTGCTGTGCAAATTTCATTTTCAAGAAAAATTTCCTCTCTCTAGTTTTCGAAGAGTTTCCTCTCTCTAATTTTCGAAGCGTTACTCGGCGTAACACTTTCTTTCAAGGTAAAAACAAATTCTTTCCCAACTTTTATTTGTTAAGTATTCGTTGCCACCATGTCTGCTGCTGGCGCTCCGCCTAGTACCTCAACCCCGGGGGACGAACCGTCGCATCCTGATGAACAGGAGCCACTGGTTGTCTGCCCGGTAGGGTTCGGGGGTCGCAAATCGCCTTCTCCTGAAATCGACGAGAAATATCTCGAGGATTTCGATGATGATGAGGAGGAAGAGACCCAATCTGATTCAGAGAGGCCGCATTACTTGTGGCACGGCGAAGCCTGCTCGATTAAACCCGATCGCGTTTGGACGAACAAGTTCGCTAGTGTCTCCGGGCCTGAACTTTTCGAAGACCATTACAACTTCGGCAGGGGGTATAGAATTATTGTCCCCGAGGGTGATCAGCGATCTGTTGCCCTCCCGAAGGTCCGTATAGGCGTGTATATTAGGCATCTGGAGTATGGGCTCCGTTTTCCTCTTAATGAACACGTCTCGGCCATAATCAAAGCCATGAATGTCGCCGTGGCACAACTGCACCCGTTGGCCATTAGGACGATTATTGGCTTCGTATGGTTTTGTGTCTTTAAGGGGTGGCCCCAACGGTGAACCTTTTCCGCCGGCTCCACCATCTTCTACTGTCTACCCAAGGCGTCATGGGGTGGTACAAAGGCGTGCGGAGCCGAGTCGGGTTATGTGACCGTCTCAAGTGACATCCCGCAAAGACCGGAAGGGGCGGTGGGTATATGTCGAGGTTCCGGAGGACTATCCACCGCCCCGGGTCCTTCCAGCCACACGTCAATTTGCTTGTTGTGAGAGTCGGGGGAGCATGAAAGATATGTCTCTCGTAATAAGATTAAGATGGACGCCAAGAAGGTTTATCTTAATGACGGCGAAGTGCGGGCAATGAGCATGTTCGAGGCTGAGAGGGATGCCACGCCGAAGGGATGGAAGCCTCCGACGCAGATCGTCCTTCAAGATGAGCCGCTTTGCCATGTCGGCCTCATACCGGCCCTCAGCCAGGGTGAGTGGCGTCGGTATGAGGCCCTCCTTTACTTTTATGCTTCGATATTTGAGCCTCGGTTTACTTCTTTCGCTTAACTCCTGCTTTGTTTTTTGCAGATCGATTTGGCAGGGATCTCTCTGTCTCCATCCTAAGCAACTTGGGACTTGACCAGGACAGGAGAGTTGTTGAACTGCACCCTAAAGCCGCGCCGCGTGATCGCAAGCAGACCCCGCACGAACTCATGGAGCAGGCGTTGAAAGCAATGGACGTGGGGGCGACTCAAGCAGAGATTGGCGGTAACGTGCCGCGCCGGAGACCAAAAACAACGTATTCGGCGGCTACGACGTCAACTCCAACTCGATCTCCAATCCCCATAGTCCAAAAAGATAAGGAGGTCGTCAATGTTGACGAGGACCTCACCGTTCTGGAGGGTCCTCCTCCCTCTGGTAAGAGGAAAGAAACAACGCCTGCTGCTGCTGTTACCGAGGTAGGGAAAGAGGAGGGGTCAGCCGGCCCTCAATCCAAGAAGGCTAGGACTGGTACGGATCTAACCCATGGCTCGGATTTAGCAGGTTCCTTATTCATTCCTGATGACAGGCTTTCTGATATGTCGATGAATGTTGACATGGACGCTTTGTCCGGGTTTTTATAGATCGGCCGTCGTCGCTAGTTGTTGTTCTCACCGAACGGCAATTGGAGAAGCGACTGTGCGGATGGGCGACAAAAATGTCGCCGCCGACTCCTCGTCCGAGAAGGCTTCCTTCGTTCAGCTCAGGGCGGACGGCATAAGGTTGGCCAAAAGGCTGGTGAAGTGGGCTGAAGTTGCCGGCACTCATCTTATCGAGCAAGGAAAGCTCGTGGATCAAACTGCCCCTTCGCTCCAACGGTTTAGGCTTAAGCTTGCCGCTTTTAGGGAGAAGGCCGAGAAGGCGAAGCAGGACTTCCTCGCTGAGTGAAGGCTTAAGGAGGATGCTGAGAAGCTGATCCTGGCCGAGAGAGCTAAGGTTGAGTCCGCGTTGGTTGATGCCGCTAAGTTGCGGGAGGAGAGAAACAAGCTTGAGGGCGGTTATAAGGCCATGGTTGAGCAGAGGGAGAGATGGAAGACCCTGCATTTGGCCGAGGCGAAGGAACATAAGGGCACAAAGGCTATCCTTGCTCAGAGGGAGAAGGATATTGAGCTGCTGAAAACCGTCGTCATCCCTAAAATGTGTGCCGATCACGGGACAAGTCAAGATGCTACAAGGGATGCGATTAAGGAGCTCCTTCCTGAAGGCACTTTTCCGTGGCAAGATTTTGACAGACTTCTGGATGAGAAGGCGGCTGCTGAGGAGGCCAAGGCCGCGGCCGAGGCAAAGGCGGCGAAGGCTGCTCAGGAGGCTGCGGCCAAGGCGGCCCATGATGCTAAGATGAAGGAGGCTAGAGAGGAGGCTGAGAAGGCAAGGACACGTGAAGCTGCCAAGTCGTCCTCTGCGCCGTCCACCGACGGTGATGCTGCTGCTGCCGGTGGCGAGCGGCAACAAGCATAGGGAGACGGGCGGTCGTCACCAGACTCACCTGACCTTTCGGACAGCTTCAGCTGTTCGGGGGCCAACTTTTGAGCCTTTCCTCCCTGCCATCCTTTTGGCGCTTCATGTCTTAATGCTGTAATTTTGTTGTTCCTTCTTTTTTGTTAAACTTTGGTAGGTTGAGCTTAGGCTATCCCTATGGGGACGGCCGTCGACTTTATTTTGTCTCACTTGTAAACATTTTCAATGAAGTTTGTTTATTTGTCCTCGGCTTGGCCGAGGCTTTGATCTCATCCTCCATTCAGTTGTCTTCTTACGTTTTTAAACATATTGAGCGCTTTTTTTGTTTTACCTTCGGCTTGGCCGAGGCAATTAGATTGCGTATCTCAACTGTACTTAAACGTTTTTAGCATATTGGTCGTGCCCTCTGCTGCACCTGAACAGGCCGAGGTAGCAAGGTTCACGTTTCCCAATTTGCTCAGCAACATGTTGGCATGTCGGTCGCTTCCTCTTCCACTCTCGGTCTGGTCGAGGCGGTCAGATTTGCGCTTCCCGACTGCTGTTGTAAACATGTTAGCATATCGGTCGTGCCCCCGTCACTCCCGGCTTTGGCCGAGGCAATCGAGGTTACGGCTCGACTGCATTCGTATCCATAGACATATTGATCGCTTCCTCTGCCACTCCCGGATTGGCCGAGGAAGTCAGATTTGCGTTTCTCTACTGTACTTATACGTTCTTAAGCATGTTGGTCACTTTCGCGAGTATCAACTGCATTTGTAGTGACTGCCCGGCTTTGGCCGTGGCGTCTACTTTGGTACGACTACGGAGGGGACAAGCACTTCGATGGAAAACTTGGATCACTCTTCATAAGATATAATCACGCGTTGGGGTGCCCACAACGGTCTCGGACACCTTCGCCGCTATACAAAATATTTCCTAAGGTTGTCTGTGTTCCAATGGCTCATCAAAGGCACACCCTCCATGTCTGTCAGCCGGTATGTCCCCGGCCCTCTTTCTTCAACCACCCTGTAGGGTCCCTCCCAGTTGGCCGTCATCTTTCCATGGATGTTTCCTTTGTTGGTTGCGGCTGACTTTCTCAGGACTAGATCTCCTACTCTCAAGTCCCTTTTGTGGACCCTACGGTTGTAGGCTCTTCTCATTCGGTTTTGATATACTGCCAAGTTGAGCCGTGTCGTATCCGGCTTTCTTCGACCAGGTCTAGGGAGGCTCTCAGGCCTTCTTCATTTTCGACTGGGTTAAAGGTTTGCGTTCGAATGTCGGCACCGCCGCTTCAATTGGCGGGACGACCTCGGACCCATAGACTAGGTGGAATGGATCGTACCCTGTTGCTTCTTTCTCCGTGGTTTGAAGGGACCACAGGACGTCGGGTAGTTCATCAGCCCATCTTCCCTTTAGATCTTCAACCTTCTTCTTCAACCCGTTCAATATTGTTTTATTAGCTACCTCCGCCTGCCCGTTGCTCTGAGGGTGGCAGACGGAGGAGTATGCAAATTTGATACCAAGCTCTTCCAACCAATTCATCACCGTGTTGCTCCAAAACTCTCGGCCGTGGTCAAATACCATGACTTGGGGCAACCCAAAATGAGTTATGATGTTCTCCCAAATCATCTTTCTTACGGCCGCCGTGGTCTTGGCAGGTACCGCGATAGCCTCGACCCATTTGGTGAAGTAGTCAACGGCGACAATCAGGTACTTCCTTCCTCCGGGGGCCGTCGGAAATGGTCCTAATAAATCCATCCCCCACTGTGCAAATGGTAGGGGATTAAGTACTGGTTGCAGGACTCGGGAAGGTGCATGTATTACCGGAGCATGCATCGACAATTCTTGCACTTCTTGGTTTTTGCCCGGAATCTTTCAAGCATGGTAGGCCAGAAGTAGCCGGCTCGGAGAGCTTTGTGGGCTAGCGTTCTCGCCCCCATGTGATGTCCGCATGCCTTCGTAAATCTCTGTCGGTATAAGCTCCCGCGTCGGTGGGGCCGACACATTTCAAGAGTGGTCTTATTACGGACCTTCAGTACAATTCTCCTTCGAACACTAAGTACCTTGCAGCGATCCTTCTTATCTTCCTCGAGATAGATCGGTCCTCCGGCAACTCTTTTGTCGGCTTGTATTTCATTATCGGAGTCATCCACGTCGTCTCGGCTGATGTCGCCCACCATGCCGACGGTCTCGGTGATACTTTTAGCATTTCGATATCCACCAAAGACGGTTCGACCGACATTTTTGATGCTTGAATCGGCAAGTTTCGAGAGAGCGTCGGCTCGGTTGTTCTCGGACACTGGGATGCATTGTATTTGGAAAGATTTCAATTTTGAGGTGTCAGCTTTTACCCTCTCCAGGTACCTTACCATCCCATCGTCTCGAGTCTCATACTCTCCTCGGATTTGATTAGTCACTAAGAGCGAGTCTGTTTTCAACACAATATGCTCCGCCCCGGCAGCTCTAGCTAACTCGACTCCAGTTATCACCGCCTCATATTCGGATTCGTTATTTGAGGCCGAGAAGGTAAACTTCAAGGCGTACTCAAACTCGTTTCCGTTAGGGCGATGATAAGGATGCGGCTCTGAGCCGTTCGTGGAGGATCCGTCGGTATACACTTCCCACACGCCGGGATGTGATTCTTCTTGATACGTGCACTCGGCCAGGAAGTTTGCAAGTGTTTGCCCCTTTATCGAAGGCCTCGGCTTGTACTGAATGCCAAAGCCGGAGAGCTCCACTGCCCATTTAATAAGTCTGCCGGATTTTTCGAATTTTTCTAACGCTTTCTCCAATGGCTGGTCGGTTAAGACCGTTACGGGATGTGCGTCGAAGTAGGGTTTCAGCTTCCTTGCGGCAACGACGACGGCGAGGGCTGCCTTTTCGATTAGTAGGTAATTTCTTTCGGCGGCCAGCAGTGTATGGCTGATAAAGTAAATTGGGTATTGCTGCTTGCTTTCTTCTCGACGATTACGACGACCGTGGCCGAGGTAAGCTCGCTAAGTATAGATATAGCGTCTCCCCAGCGTCGGCACAGACGGGTCGGCGAGTGTCGAAGGTGGGCTTTCGATTGCACAAAGCCGTGCTCTGTTCCTCCCCCCGCTAAAGTTTTTATTCCCCTTGAAACTTTAAAGAACGGAGTGCTCTTGTCGGCCGACCGAGAGATGAAGCGGGCGAGAGCCGCCATCCTTCCGGTCAGCGTCATAACCTCTTTTCGATTTCTCGGCTCCGGTAGGTCTAGTATTGCTTTGACTTTCTCCGGATTGGCATCAATTCCCCTGGCGCTGACAAGCACGCCGAGGAACTTGTCGGCCCGGACACCGAAGTTACATTTCTTTGGGTTAAGCTTCATCTTATATTTCCTTAGTGAACAAAATGTCTCGCCCAAATCGGCTAAGTGCTCGCTGTCAGACTTGCTTTTTACAATAGCATCGTCGACGTAAGCCTCGATGTTTCGCCCTTGATTTTGGAACACTTTGTCCACCAACCTAGTGTAAGTTGCGCCAGCGTTCTTCAAACCGAACGGCATCATTTTATACATGAATGTGCCGTGAATGGTGATGAATGCGCATTTAGGCATATCTTCCTCGGCCATAAATACCTGATGATACCCTGAGAAGGCGTCTAGCGGGCTTAGCATAGTGTAGCCTGCCGTGGCGTCAATTAAACTATCTATTCGAGGCAAGGGATATCAATCTTTGGGGCACGCTTTATTAAGATTGGTAAAATCAACACACATCCTCCACGCCCCTGACGATTTCCTCACCATTACAACATTTGCTAGCCACTCAGGGTAAGTACAAGGCATGATAAAGCCCGCCGCTAATAATTTGTCTACTTCAGCTTTGATGGCCTCATCCTTCTCGGCCGAGGAGTTCCTCATCTTCCGCTTGACCGGCGAGCGGTGGAAAGTACGTTCGGCTTGTCAACGATCACCTCTCGGCTCACGCCTAGCATCTCGGCGGCTGAGTATGCGAAGACATCTTTGTTCTTCCTCGGTAGGTCTAGGAGATCGGCTACGAATTTTGGCTCCAGTCGACACCGACGCGATTCACGGTGCGCCCGGGTCAATTTCCACTTCCTCGGTCTCGGCTCCTTCGACCATGCCGACATTAGTATTCATCGGTTCGCCCTCCTGCTGCAAGGATGGGCTCTTCCCTTTCTCCGATTTCTTCGCCACTTTGAGGATTGCATGTTGCGCCCCCAGGCGAGACACTTGGATATTGACTATTTCATCTCTCTCGTCCTTTGAGACGAGCTTTTGTGCTTCCCCCGGTCCGAGACGTACATCAATGTCGGGGCCGGATGGAAATCACTTTGCATCGGCCTCGCTCAAAGTGACCCGGCCTATGAGAACATTATAAGCGGGCGAACCATCGATAACCACGAACTCGGATAAAACATTTTTAGCGCATCCGCTTGGTCGAACATCACCGGCGATCGATTGACCCTAGGAGTACCAGTAGGCCCCGGAGAAAGTCAGTATAGCGGGTTAATGCGGGGCTCGGTCTCCAATCTTTCGGACCGAGATTGAGAAAGCACTCCCTGAACATGATGTTCGTGTAGGCGTCTGTGTCAATCGGGCACCTTTTGACCAAGTGGTTGGCTATATCCGGTGTGGACTACAAGCGGGTCGGTCGTTTGTGCGGGCGACTCCCTCGTAGTCCTTCTTTCCAATGGTTATATCGGGGATGGTGGAAGCGGGGATCGCTGTTTTAGGCACAAAGTTGATGGCTTGGTATAACTCATTTAGGTGCCGTTTGTGCCCATTAGTGACCCACCGTTCTCGTTTCCCAGATGACAACCTGGATTACTCCCATCCGTTGGAAAACGATTTTCTATTCGCCCGTCGGCGCTTGTTCTGGGCCTCCGGCTACATACTTGCCGAGGCCCCCTTTCGGATTATCTCTTCGATGGCGTTCCTTAGATGTCGACGGTTGTCGGTTTATGGCGGTGTGGCGTGGTACTCGCAAATCAAGCGGCTTGTGTCACCATCCCCCTCGCCTTGGGGGCCTTGCCCACTTTTGTCCATCATTCTTGCTTAGGGTAAAGACCTCGGTGGAGAGGCGACAAGGGGGTGAGACTACTGTACCGCTTCCGGTAGTATGGTCCCGAACTCCCCGCGCCCGCCGAGTGTCTTTTTTCCTATTAGGTCTCTCGGCCGTGATCTATTCCCCGTCACGGCGACCTTCATCTATGTTGTCCGGCTCTCTTCCTCTCTAGGTGCCCGGTTTCACCGTGGCCTACCCCTGGTTTTGTGATAGTCTTCCACCTTTACGGCTCGGTCGGCCATCTTTCTCAAGGAGTCTAAGTTGAGGTCTTCGCACTTGATCGGCTCGTTTTTGAACTCGCCTTTCGGAGGCCTTTCATCGCGCGAAGGCCGCGATTCGGTGTTCGACTCACGGATCTGCTGAACCTTAGCGTCAAATCTTTTCACGTAGCCGGAGGGACTCGTCCTCCCCCCGTCGTCGGATAGTTAGGAGATCGATGTTTCCACGACCCTTCTCTTGTTGCAAGCATACTTTGGGCTATGAAATTGTCTCTCGGTCGGCATAACGAAAGATACCGAGCCATTAGGTAGCCCCTTGTACCAACTCTGAGCCATCCCATGCAGGGTCGTTGGGAAGACTCGGCACCACACCTCATCAGGTTGCTCCCATACCGACATGTACGACTCGAAAGCCTCGGTATGGTCGGTCGGGTCGCTATCCCCTTTGTATGATATGGGCGGCAGCTTCGGCTTAGTCGGCACGGGGATCTCGAGGACATAGGTGCGAGGGGCATCGACCACGTGTCGAATGACACGCGGCGATCCGCTCCTCGCAACCTTAGTCCGGCTTATCTCCCTCTGGCGGGAAGAGCTTCTTGTCCGACTTTGGTGAATCGGACTTCTTTCATTCCTTCGGGGCTGGCCTCGTTGTTGCCGCGGCGACTCTGTCCTCCCGCGAGTGGGGGAAGGACTCGGGTCTGCCACTGGCACCACGGGCTCTGCTGGCGTTCTAGCACGCCCAGCTCCTTGTATTGCTCCGGTCAAGTTGTTCGGAGTCACTCTATGGGCCCTGGTCATCTGTGGATGCGTTGTCGTCCCCGTCATCGTGACAGGGGTAATCGGCGTACTACCCATCAGGTCCAGGAATAGCTTTAATTTGGCCGCATCGACCACATGTCCCATGACAGTGACTTGGTCGGTAGGCAGCGGTGTTCGCTCTTTCGGCATCCCGGTTTACGCTCTTTCGGCATCCCGAACTCAGGATTACGGAACGTGTCATCCTGGAAGAATGCAGTTCCTTCACTCACAGTTTCTTGTTGCTTTGACATCTTCTTAGCTCGCTGAATGGTTTTTTTTTTTTTGTAATGTAGGTGACTAACTTTTAGTACGTATTCCCACAGACGGCGCCAATTGTTCCGGGTGTAATTCCGGAGCAGGATTGTGACCACTTGAGCTTGTAGAATGATGTCGTTGCTCGTCTCTTCCTTTCACTCTTTCTGTAAAGATGAACAAACCGAGGCTCGGCTTGGGGCCGAGCGTACTCACTTCGACGCTCAAGTCAGTAAACTTAGCGAGATAAGTTGTATGTTTAACTTGGCAAAGTATATTGTAGAGAGATAAGGGAGTTTATACCAGATATTCCAGTTGGTTTCTTAATGAGAGATGTGGAGTATTTATAGACTTTCACCTTTTGTCACGTAGTGGCCAAGTGGCGTAGCAGGTGGAAAGACTGTCTTACCCTCGGCCGAGGGACCCATGACAGAGCCAAGGCTGGTTGACTCCATGCCGAGGGGACCGGATGCGAGTACACGGATATGCCTCTCGGCGGCTAGTTGCCAGCCGAGACCCAGTGACAGTGCCGAGGCTTTGTCGGTTAAAATTTTTCTCTTGACTTGTTGTCTTTTACCTTTGACCTTGGTCAATATGTTGACTCGGTCAGCGGGTGCAGAATATGCCCCATCAACTAGAAGTATTATATTATTTTTATTTTAATAAAATAATACTTCGTATATATATATAGTAAAAGAAAACAATGAGAAATGATTGAACCCTTCAACTCGTACATGTGCCAGAATATCTGAATATTAAGTTCTACTATAAATAAATAAAAATAAAAAATTGAGCGCTACTCAAATGTGCCAGAATATTTGAACATTCTCCCTGAAGACATTAACCTTGGCGCTCAATAAATCTAATAATCAAATCAAAGATAATATAATTTAATGAATTTTATGTTTTTTCTATTTTTCCAAACTTTGTTTAATATTTTCCTTATTTTATTTATTATTACGCTAGAATTGGGAATTTGGTCAAGTGCCTGTTATTGTGTTTAGTTGTTGCTATTAGTCTTGCAAATACTAATTGCAGTACTTCGATATTTTTTTTTATTCTTGACAACTACGTGGTATTAGCTTTAAACGACTAACTAAAACTCAAATTATTAGCTAGATTTTTAATAATTATTAACGCTTTATGTTGGTGAGAGGGTGTGGGGGCGGTTGGGATGGGGTGGCGTTCTGGTGGTAATAAATAAAAGAACAAGAAAATTAACACTAGTGTTAAGTCATATTGCCGGAAGCTATGAACTATTTTTACAGGCCTAGATACTAGTGAGCAGTTAATCGTGTACGGTGTACCTCCCAAAACTCCACATCATATTACATTATCCAGCTCAACCAATGAGGCACAAGATAATCCCACCGTAGCCCCACAAACCCACAAATCCTCTATCCAAAGCCATAAGAATTCCCTCCAAATACAAACCACACAAAAACACGCACCTCATCCTTCAATCCATCACCTCTTATTAAATCCAACTCTCATCCTCACTTCTCTTTGGCATTTCATCAAACACTTAATCGTAAACCCATTAAAACCCCTTATTCCTTCCAAAAATGGCAACCGTCACTTCCTCCGCAGCCGTAGCAATCCCGTCTTTCGCGGGCCTAAAGGCTTCCAGCACCACCAGGGCCGCCACCGTCAAGGTCGCCGTCGCCACCCCCAGGATGTCAATCAAGGCCTCCCTTAAGGACGTCGGTGTCGTCGTTGCCGCCACCGCCGCCGCCGGAATACTCGCCGGAAACGCCATGGCCGCCGAGGTCTTGCTCGGGTCCAGCGACGGAGGATTGGCCTTTGTCCCCAGTGACCTCAGCATTGCCTCCGGGGAGAAGATCACCTTCAAGAACAACGCTGGGTTCCCACACAATGTCGTCTTCGACGAGGATGAGGTCCCCGCTGGAGTCGATGTTACGAAGATTTCGATGCCCGAGGAAGACCTTCTCAACGCTCCTGGAGAGGAGTACTCTGTTACTTTGACTGAGAAGGGAACATACAAGTTTTACTGTGCCCCTCACGCTGGAGCTGGTATGGTGGGAAAAGTTACCGTTAACTAATAGTATAAAAAAAGTTTGAATTTCTGTTAAGGTTGTTAATGGGTAGGTGAATATGATGATGTTTTTTTATCTATTGTTTGTGTATATTACCCCCCTAACATTTTGGGTGGTAATTTGTGTATTTGTGAGTCATTGCTCTTAATTTGAGGCTAATGAATACTAGATCATATCCCTTTTGTTGTGTTAATGAATTTTTCGGTATACTCTGAAGTTATGTTAAATTTTAAGACTTTGAGAACATCTATATCGAGTATTACTCGTTATGATTCCTTCATTTCAATGACGGAATCATACCTCCGGTGTGGTGTTCAAGCTCACCAAATTTAGATAAAAGCGGATAAATAGAACGTAAATAATACATCTTCAATGAAGAGCACGCCTAATAAAGATTAGTTAAGATGATATTTGTCGCTTTTTTAAGTGAGACTCTGGCGCTTAGTAGAAGTCTAGTTCTTATCTTCTTGGCAAATTGTAAACCAAATAATGTTAGACAGATATGTGTGGTGGTGCTTTGTGACAAGAAAAATATATAGATATCTGATTCAAAAATTCCGTCTTAAATGAGAATTTGTGTTCAACAATAGACAAAATAATCAAGAGAAAGTCACAAAGTTCACATTTCAAATAAGCAATCTGAAAGTATACAACTTTTCCATCCCAAAACTAATCCAAAAACTCCTCAATATTCATTCTCTTCTATACAGTAAAAATCCTTAATTACCCCATCATAAATAAATCATATACACAAAATATTGTGACCCTCTCATCTACACACCCTTTCAAACAACAAAAACAAAAGTAAAAGGAGGAGATAATAACTTCTTTAGCTGTAGCTCCTCTATCAGATGTCAGTAGTATAAGGTTAAACTGTATGTGGTAAGTGTAACAGCATAAGCAATGACTGTGAAGTTAAGTCGTAAGGGCGTCCGGAAGGGAGTTATGAGATCCTAGGATCTTACCGCCAACATCCGGAAATTGTTCATACCCACTTAAGGGATTAACCTTTCCCGTCTTGCTGACATGGACTGGATATCTCAGAAGGTGGCCTTGCAAAGGATCATAGTCCTCAGCCACATATTTCTTCCAATTTTCTTCAGCTATCTTGTTAACCGTTCCAACACAATCCAACCTTTCGGCCTCCTTGAAGAGGTCGTCTACCCCTCCTAAGTGCTCTGCCCATAACGACATTCTATACCCGTATACCTAAGTACAAATTACACTTCATTTCAGTCGAGGAGTACACACAGCAAAAAAAAAAAAAAATGATTTTGGTCTGTTTAAATTTTTTTTAAAATACACAATCACAATAGCAGGAAAAAAAGTACACCTAATTTTGATGGATACTAGGAGTGTAGGACTAGAACACTGACCTGGCCATATGGATGCCGTTTTCTTTTACCCCAGGTGTGATGGGGTTGATAAGCGCCCATAGCTATCTCGGTGTCTCTTGAACCAGCCATTGATCGCTGGTTAATGTTGGCTGACCCCAATATGACATACTCATCGTCAACTATCATTCCCTTGGCATGTACATATATCATAAATCTTCGATACTTTTGAGAGAGTGATACCTGAAAGTTAATGACTATTAGAACTCCATTGTCAATAAGGTTTTCGTCCATTTAGGTATGATACAGTAAAGCAATGACTCCATAACATGTTATAAGCATGTTCTTCTAGTTACTATGAAGTGGCAATTGAAAACGTCATCCTTCTGCTCAATGTCAGGTAAGGATGCGTAATTTCACTCCCTTGCTGCTATAAGTAAAAATTTTGAACCACTGATGTAAATGTTGTTGTGTTTAAGACTTGAAGGTCATGAAATTATGGAGTGTTTTTTTTAAGAAGAGTATTTCAGCTGCTTGAACCAAAAGTAATTGACACAGCAGAGGTCGAGCAATTTACCGCATCACCAGTTTTGGAGGACTGTTGACCTGAGATAGTCGGTTCAGATGGTGGTTCACGATTACCAAGACAATAGAAGTTTAAGTAATCTTGTGGATGAGCATTCTCAATATTCATGGCTTTGAGCTCCTTTGCTATTATGTTGTACATCATTTCCATAGTTTGTCCCTGCCATAATAATCATGTCATTCTCAGTAATACGTACCCTCAATCTCAACCAATAGTCATATACGGATAAACATGATGAATATTGTGTTAAATACCTGCCAGAAAAGAATTTCTTGGACAGAATTAGAGGATGGGACACCTTCAGGCCACATTGGTATGACGACATAGACAGTAAATCTCTCCTTGGCTCTAATCTTGCTCGCAATCTTCAGCGCCAACTCCATCGGTATCAAATGATCAGCACCTGGAATTGAATGCATATTTGTAAGAGTTTAACAGCAAAATCCCAATAAGGAACTTCAGGACCGTTCATACCAGCGTTTTTGTAAGAAGGCCAAGCATATGATGATCCGAGAAAGTACTGGTTTTCTATATATATAAAATGTTGTGCAGATCTGATTGCTTCAATGTATGCTGTTTGAATGCTCCTGTCTATTACCAAGTTCTTCGCGCACACCAAGTTCTGCATTGGAAACACATTACTACCTACTCTGACCGAATTTGGTAAAAAATTAATTCGTTTACAATGTGTCTTGTTACTTTTGTATAAGACAATCTTACGAGTGTGATTAGCACAGAGTTTTATCTATTCATACACTTATATTTGTCAAGGGTTGGTCTTGCATTTACAACCATCTCAATATGAGAATTTGGGTTTGATTTATCTGTCTTGTAGATTTACCTGGGACTCAGCCTCCTGAACATCCTTCGGAAATCCTTTCACTGATCCTGAATCTATTGATCGGAAAATCTGCCACAAGAAAGAATTGGAGTTAAAGCTTGAGGTAGCATAACTGACCCAAAACCAGGGCATCTACTTACACAAAGTCACAAACAGCTAACAAGGTACCTGAACATGCCAACTTTCAGGATCATTCTCCTCGGAAGCCCATAATCTGGAATCATTAACAGGAATTGAATCTGATGGGCTAAGTATCCAAGAAATGCGGTCTACTTTGAGCAAGGCGTCGTCGTGCCAGTGTGATATTCTCTTAAGTTTCCTTCTCAGAGACGATTTTGTGGCTTTTTTCCAGCGCTGTTCAAAGTTTGTAAGCACATCATATGCTGCAGGCCCTTCAATTTTGCAGTGAAGATCATGCCATGGCTCTCTAGGCCCCTTTGAAGCCTGTCATGTTAGAAAGCGACTAAAAGGTGAATATTGACATTGTTCGGATTAGTCATAATGAAAATTTTGCCAACAATTGCGTTTATTGACTGAGTTGTTTGCTTTATTTAATCACAACATAGAACTAAAGAATTACGAGTCTTAGAATCCGTTGGACATGATAACATTTGCGTAATATGAATGTGGAGAAGAAACTCACTGGTAGTGTTGGATTATGAAAATCATCTTTGAAAACAGTGTCAAGATCCTTGAAAAGACGGTGTTGTGGTGTGTCATAACGGCCATCACAGAGGTCTAGACCTCCCAAAAATGCAGAAATCTTTCTGTTATTCCCATGTGCTTGACTATCCACTAGTACACATTTCTGATGGTGTGTATAGAGAGTACCGACGACCTGAAGTTCCCACATTAAACAAGATATTAATCTAATAATCCAATCTGAAACAGAAATACATTACATAGACAGATAAATGTTCAAAACCATGCTAGTTAAAACTCGATATTTCAAGTCACACGGACTGTAATTATATCTTGTAAGTGAAGTTAGTCTGGCAATAGCGGATCCATGATCAGTACACGGACTCAGGGACACTGTCATACAAACTTTTATGTGGATTTTGCTCGATTGTGTTGTTATAATAGTTAATTTCTATAAAAATTGTATAATAATGATTTAGAAATTTTTGACAGGACAATGATAAGAAACGAAAAGAGCAGATAATGAGTAACCGTAACAAAAGCATGCCTGCTGCTTGAAAATGCTAAGCTTATTGCTGGCATAGCGAGGGGCCAACGTACAAATGACAGACGAATGCCTGAAAAACTTCCTCGTTTCTTCATCGTGTGTCTGCATCACACCTTGCTGCCATGCCATTATCAATCTATTAGACCACTGCTCCAAAAATTGTACAAGTATTGCATAAATGCATAATAAAGTCAAATTCAGCAAGCAGAATAATACTGTCAAAATCCCGTTATGTCACACAAGCTTTGTTCCCCACATGGAATAGATTGAATTCAGACAAACTCAAATCTAGTTCACATTTAATTTAAGTATGCATCATTTAGTATGCCAGCTATAATTAAATCAGATATTTCCAACTACAACTACATGAAATTATTTGATTTCAATATGGAAATTCACAAAATTCTCATTTGTGACATCACAAGTTTATAACGACTCACACCCAACTTCAATAATGTTAAAAGGAAGGGTTGTAAGACCGTCACAAGCAAGGCTTGCTGAAAATCAAGGGCCTTAAAACTGCAGCTAGTCTTTTAGCTATATCCGTCTATAGGTAAAGACGGGTCAAATAGTTTGAAAATGGTATTGTCTTTGGCCCGTCTTTAATTATAGACGGATATGTGACCGTTTATAATGAGATTTTGTGTTAAAACTGAGAATATAGCATACCAACTCCCCTGCTAAAAGTCATTCCTTGTTTGACTTGTTAGTTTTTACATTGTAATTAATTAACCAAAGAGAGTGGGCCCATTACTCTTTAGCTAATCTAGATACATTAGCAATTATGTCCGCATTGTTCTCGTAACTTAAATAAAATAAGGATATTTTGGATTAAACTAGTTTCCTTTTCGTAGTCAAAAGAAACACGAAAACTCGAAAAGAGGCAAAAAAAGAATTACCGTGTTGATGAAGAATTTACTGTGAGAAGTTTTATCATCCCAAACAAGAACCAAGACCCTAACCCCTTCCTGAGACTTATACTTTAACAAATCCCCTAAACACATCTCCCCTTGTGGAGGTAACTCCCTTCTTTCACTAGGCTCCCTTACCAATTTCACCTTATGAAATACTGACCATCCAATAATATACACCAAATGATGTGCCTCCAATATAGCATGACAAATATCCTCCCAACATTTCTCATGCCGAAATTCAGTACCACCCTCCAGCTCAATCCTAGGCAACTCCCCGTCCGCCACGTGCGCGTCTTGGTACAGGGTTACCGACCCACCCGGTCTAGCGGGAAAGTAGCTCCGTTTCACCCCGTCGACCCCACCTGCAATGCTTCTCCCGTAAGCCGTGTTACCTTCGCAAGGAAGGAACCTCAGCTTAAGGTGGATAGCAGCGTTCGGCTTGGGGGGTTTTCCGTTGGTTCCTATGATAGGAAACCAGTCGTCGATTTCCTGGCCCGATAATATCTCGGATGAGGAAATTGTCGCGGTGCCGATCATGTCGGCACCAAAGACATCGTTGTCTTTGACCAGGAACTCGATAGAGGAAACCGGGTGGGCTAACGGTACGTTGAAATGTTCCTCCCAGACCGGGTTTTGTGAGTTGGCAATGACACGTGTACGAGCTACTATTGCCCCACCTAAGCTAACCGTTACGTAAGGGTCGCTTGTGATGATTTTGGCGTGGTGTGCGAGGGAGTTGTTTCGAGGCATTGACCCGTCCGCGTCAGGGGTTGTTCTCTTTGAAACGGAGCGCTACACGCGGAATAAAGCCGACGAAAGCGCTCCGAAAAAAGGTCCATGTTGGGAAGGCACCGTGCCTCGATAATGTTGAGGTCGAGATCGCCATGAAGGTAGATCACACCGTCCGACAACGATGACGATGACGATGCTGATGATTTTGTGGTGTTATCTATCATGTTGAAATTACGGTTTTCCCTGGACGGTTTTAAATGATGATGAGATTCGACAATGAATTATTGTCGTCGGATACAATAACGGGGGTGGATAAGGAATCGGTTACCGGTAATTGCCCGGGGTCAACGTGCCGGTCAACGGTGATCCCGGAATGTCAGCCGGTAACCGGTGGAGGTGGTTGGGTGGAAGAGAATTAAAAGGAAAGAAAAGTCTAATTAATGAAATGGAAAAAATGGAAAATTAATAGGGAGAAATTAAAATTCAAGGAAGATGTTCAACTAATTGTTGTTGCATTAAGCAGTAACGTTAACGTGGCAAGCTGAGAAAATTGATCCCCAAATATAGGTGGAATTTGTGTTATATTAGTATTTGGTTCCTTTCAGATTTAATAAATAAATCAGTGGTCCATTTATATAATCTACATTGGTTTGATGATTCATATCACTTTAAAACGCAAATTGTAGTATAAAATGTTT